>NC_134794.1:10694032-10759032 GCF_046742065.1 Oratosquilla oratoria
AGTTTACGAGTATACCCACCTGACACACACCCATCTAAAAACGCATTTGTTATCCCTCGTATTTTACTTCTTTGTGGATGAAGGATCATCCCTGTCCCAGCCACACTGATTTGGTTGGAAGCAATGTACTTCTTAAGCATGGCCTGACAGGTGAATCTAGTTTACCTCTCCCTTGTAAGAGGGGAAAAGCCGTTGGTATATGTATGTGTTTTGCGATATATACTTACATGAAGCAAATTGGCAACTTAGCTACCACAAGCGTCATGCGGCTTGCACCACATCTCAGTGTCTTTCGAGACGTTCACAGTAGAGGGAGTAAGTTGGAAAGCCGCTCGTCTGGCTACCTTCCCGCCTTGATTAGTATCCTTGTAGTACTCCCTAATGTTGGATACTACTTCTCCCAAGTAAATCTACAGCCATACCGCGTCTTTAAAAAAAGAATATGTGGCAGAGGTCAAAAATTCAAACTTTACATGACAACAGGAGAGAGAAACAAGCGCAGGCTGCCTTACTGCCCTCGGACGCGATAACACCACCTCTCTCTCATCACTCAGCCTCACTGTAGCCCTCATCATGATCTCAGCAACTGCTCTTAACTTCACAGCATTCGCCTTCACCACTACTAAGCGTAACAGGAATAAAACAAGTTACAAGATAAGTCTTGCGTCACCAATTCCTGCAAGACAAAATTCTTCCCTCCTCTGAAGATGAAGAGATATTTGCTCACACGCTCCCAGTTGGAAAGCATCATCGAAAATCTTGTTATGCATGTGGGGGTGAGAAGAGCATTGAAGCTTCATACAGTGCCTTTAACTGCTCCATTGCTATCACATGTAACACTTGCACAGATCATGAAGATGTATCTGTAAAGCCTCTGACACCCTCACCTGCGAATGAATATCTTGTAAATTAGAAGGGGTTCAGGAGCCAAACAGGCCTGAATCTTACAATAAACCCTTGTTCTATCTGGATTTACCTCATGTCTCAAAACTAAAGATATTGAAATTTCGAGCTAAATAACTCCATTGTTTTTCAAGTGATTGTATTTATACATATACCTATGGAAAGGAGAAAATAAGGAGATCTTTTTCATCGAGAGACATTTTAAAAATACCTAAGTCTGTCCAGGGAGATTTTTTTTTTCTGGAAAAATACTTGACATCCTAAGGCACGTTGCTAATGATCTGCAGGAAACTTGGGAAGACTGGCTACCCCATGTCAGTGCCTGCAATAATAGCACCATCATTGTAGCAACGGAAAGGACACCTCATTATGTCATTTATGATTCTGAGAAGAGGCTTTCGTATGATCTTTTGGATAGTTCTATTGGTCCTCTCTACAATTCTGAAAATCACAGTTATCTTCAGTGTCATACACTGCATACCATTTATGATTGTGTTAATAGGGAACTTCAGGAGTCTAAATCAAACATGATACAGAAACAACATAGTAAGGCTACACCTGTTTCCATCCAAGAAGGTGATCATCTATTCAAGCAAATGCCTGAGCAAGTCTAAGTTAAACACAAAATTTACTGGTCCATTTCTAGTGACGCAGAGGCTTCATCCCACATAAATTCACGGTTTTGACCCATCTCAGTAACTTAGTGATGTTCTGCATTCTGACAGGTTTAAGAGGACACAGGTGCCCATACCTGCATTTACCCAGCTTCCCCAAAGACCCAAGTTCCCCACTGTGTTACACTAGTTACACCACCCGTATCAGCTACGTTCAAAATGTACAATGACTTGATAGTCGAGTGAGACTATTGCGTACATAGGTGTTGCTGTGTAGATATTGTTGGCATTGTAACTGATATCTATTAAGGTTGTACATTATATAAGTAAATATGTGCAGCTTAGGTTATGCTTGGCATAACCGATGGGGGTGTCATATCGGTTTTCCTTAGATAAATTGTAATTATCTGCCAAAGGTATGATTCTTCTATAATTTTTCTCAATTATACTGTGCGTTGTTGAGTAATTCTTGTATATATTATTGTATATTTTGTATCATGTCCCGGACTTCCGATAATTTTTGTCACAATTTCTACTGGCGCCAGTATGTACTTGTACCCATATCCCATTGTGTTTCTTGTGTTTCTCTGCTCCTTGCCACTAGTATTGTTTCCTCGGTGAGGTCAATGAGAGGTGGTGGCCGAGCCATGTAATGAGAGCCTGGGACGCGATGCAAGCCAGTTTCTTGTCAGCCGTGAGCTAGAGAGTACACGGTCCTTTTCTTTTTTTTTGTAAAAAAAATTCGATTTATACATATTTTTTGGAATTTGCTGTGACTTTCATTTAAACCACCATTATATGTGTCTCAGTTTGCGCTTAGGCTAAGGGATCGATTGGAGTGGGCGGGAGCAAGGTCAGTCAGCATTGAGCAGCATTGGTGTTGGGTGAAAATGTTAGCTTGGTGGTAGTAATTCTCATGGTCATCGCTGTAATTATCCTCAGTTGTTGTTTAGGTTATGGATTCCTCGTGTTCTCTGAGCTCAGCTTCCTTGCATTTATCTGAGGAATTTATCAGTCGCATAAGCGCACATCTAAGTTGCTTGGCGTATCTTCCGAATTCTTTTTGTTTTGGGTTCGTAATTAGACAGTTATCTTTTTAAGTCATTTTGTGTCTTTTCTGTAACATCATTTCAAGTATATATATATATATATATATATATATATATATATATATATATATACTGTATACATATATATATATATATATATGTACGTATATATATATATATATATATATATATATATATATATATATCGCCTAATATGGGGATTGGATGAAATTGAGGCTACGTCATCGGCAGCTACGTGAAGTGTGGTCGAACATTCGCACGTAGCTCAGTCGCTAGAGTCTTGACTTCGTTATTATGCACGCACAGGCCAGGGTCCGAATCCCTATGTAGAGCTTCTAAAAATGTTCATATATATATATATATATATATATATATATATATATATATATATATGTATGTATATATAGATATATATATATATATATATATATATATATATATATGCATGTAGTTTGACATGCATGTAAGTATATACATGAATGCATCCCTGTCAAATCTTACGGCGTAAGTTAAAAATCTTATGCTTTTTCTCCGCATGCGATGTGTTTTTTCATGTTTGTGTTAAACAATTTGAAATAAATTATCCTTTTCAAATGTTATATACCACGTCAAGTCTGACGTTTAAGTTTACACTTTGTTTTCATTGTGCTTTTGTTTTGAAACAAATAAATATTTAATTACAAAAAGAATATGGTTTTCTTTTGGTTCAATTACCGTTTTATACATAAACTTATGGTCTCTAACGCAAAATCTTACGGCAAGACAGCACAGTAGTTTAACAGGTACGTGAATGATGTATACAGCATATACTGTAACTATATATATTTATTAAGAGTAGGATAGATGAGGTGTGTTAAGCCTTCATGGTCCACTACTCGACCATTGGGCTATCCCCTGGAGAGTGATACAGATTCAATATATTCTAGTAAGACTTGGTAAGATGGTAAGAAGTTTGATTGTGAATGGAGCCTGAAACCAGTGCTCCATCGGCCCGGCCTTACGAGTACTGTGCAAATTCTGAAATGCTACATTTGTATATATTGTGTACTTCGGAAGACGTGAAAATATTGAATGGTTCAACCTAGACATCTTACCACATATGGTTTGGGTAACAAGTGAACAATTCAATATCAGACATTCAACACTGCTAGCGAGAAATGTGTTGAAAATATTAACAATGTAGGAAATAAGACAACAGAGTATCATATAGTATTAGCTTGGAAGTTAAATAACTATATCAGTGACATGCAATAATTATGTGTTGGGAGTGGTTTAAGAAAAAAACCTTGCATGCCTAGACTACCAGTAAAAAAAAAAAGAAAAAAGTATTGACTTACAGTTGCTCATTCACAATTTCCGTATTTACATTATTCTGCCTTAGTAGACACTAAAGCACAGAAACACAATAAATTTCATCCTACAAGATAACAAATAAACAATTCGGGTGTAAGTATATGATAATTTTCTTACTGGTCATTAAACAGGAAATTGGACGAACGTTGTGGTTTGGAAGTCCCAGGAGGTTGCTCCAAGGGCAAGCAAGGTACGCGTAGGCTGGGGTTGTAAGATGCCGCCTGCCAGTGGTCGTCTGAACGCCGTGTTGTGAACTTGCGAGAACTGAGGGCTGCATCAACTTCCATCAAGTGGTTCCAATCATTCGTTCAACCAGTGCATCTCTACAGGTTCATTCTTGATTTAACTTTGTATTCACGGTATGTGGTCTTCCATTTATCATTATTTTTATAAGTGTTGCATATACAGTATTGTTCCTGACACTGATGCAGATACAAATGCGTTGGGCTTAACTTACAAGATAGATCATAGAATAAGTGGGGTAAGTGAAAGATCGATCGAGCAAGAGATATTTATAAGAAACGAGAAACAATAGAAAATAAAGAAATATCTGAAAAGGTGTAATCGAAAAAAAAAAAATTAGACCACTTGTTTTTATTTATGTATACATAATTGTTTTATTTATTCAGTGCTTTTATTTGTGTATATATTCAATTGTATATATGACTGATTAGATATTTAATCAATTAGTGTATTTTGCATCCGACCTTGCTACCACAGAAAGTCTCGTATTCAATTGTATATATGACTGATTAGATAATTATTAAATCAGTTAGTGTATTTTGCATCCGACCTTGTTATCAACAGAAATGTCTCGTGTCTGCATAAATTCAATCATATTGAGGAAGAAAGAATCAACAAGTTAAAAGTAGACGAAATAGCCTTAAAAAAACGCAAGCGGAAATAATGAGTTAAGTGCCCAGTCTGCATGTCCCAAGGAAAGTGACTTTAAAGAGAAAGTGGAAACGACGCGTAACGCTGAGTGAGACAATAAAGGAGGAGCGAGAACAAAACTCGCTGGGGCCACAGGACGTGAGAACATGGAATCTCAAACTGGGTTTTACGGAACCGGATACTCAACGCACGTAGGCAAGAACTGGTGGATGGGATTCTTGAGTTAAGAGAAGAAGGAGAAGTGACTAGATTTTGGAAAATGGTCAGTTTGGCCATGGGGTCTCAGTTGATGAAAGGGGGAAGCAAGAAATAAGCCCGGTATGACAAACTCGTGTTCTTGACAGTTATGATAGCTAAAATGTATAAGAATGATGAAAGAAGGAGAAAATAATTTGAAGAGAGGAAGACCTTTGCGTATAAATAATATACAGAAGAGAAAGGTCTTGTATTTCACACTATTTTTTTTCCCTGAGAATGATTGGTGTTGACACAAGTTATATTGTAGATCTTTGTTGATCTATGAAATGAATGGTCATACAATACTATTTGATGACGGTGCCAAGGTCATGAGGACAGTGAAGGATAAAAGTGATTGTACGAGGTTGTAGGACTGGAGTCATAGCAGGAACATGGGTAAAAGACCACCGAGAATTATTTTCATTGACGATTGTCACCGGAATACACAGACAAACATGCACACACACACACACACACACACACACACACACACACACACACACACACACACACACACACACACACACACACACACACACACATATATATATATATATATATATATATATATATATATATATATATATATACAGCACTGTATGGGGCAGAAACGTGGAACATAAGAGAAGAAGAGAGAAGGAGTTTGAATGTGTTTGAGATGAGGTGTCTGAGAAGTATGGTGGGGGTTACTAGGCTGGATAGAGTGAGAAATGAGGAGGTGAGGAGGAGAACAGGGGTGAAAAAGGAGCTGGGAGATAGGGTTGATGAAAGAATATTAGGATGGTTTGGACACATGGAAAGAATGAGTGAAGAAAGACTAGTAAAAGAGGTATGGAAGGCAGATGTGGAGGGAGTGAACATGAGGGGACGTCCTAGGAAGAGGTGGATGGATGGGGTGAAGGGGCCTTTGGGGAAGAGGGGAATGTCTGTTGAGGAAGGAAGGGAGAGGACGGAAGACAGAGGTGAGTGGAGAATGGTTGTATATGGATGATGTTGTGATTGCATGAGGAGGAATGGGGTGGGGGGTGGGGTAGTATGTGTGAGTAATTTTGACGCAGCCCAAAGGGATTTCTCCCCATCCTCTCCTTATATGCAAGGGGGACGGAGAGTGGGGGTCGCCGATTAAATGAAGCGGCCTTGCTGTGGATGTGCTGTGTCTTGCGACACTGCTTCTGACCCAGGGCGGTGGGCAAGGTGCAGGGATGACCCGTCATCCAGGAGGTGCTCAGATGAGAGGGAGGGTGGGAGGGGTGTGGAGTGTATTTAGGGATGAAATGGGTGGGAGTGTTTTTATGCCTTTCCCTTTTTGGCTACCTCCCTTGAAAGGGGGAAAAAGCCTTGGTATATGTATGTATGTATGTATATATATATATATATATATATATATATATATATATATATATGTTTATATAATATGTATGTATGCATACATACATACATATATATATATATATATATATATATATATATAGATATATATATTGTGTGTCCGTATGTACGCATGCATGTATATATATATATATATATATATATATATATATATGATGTATATATATACATATATATATATAATGTATATATATATACATATATATATATACACACTGAATTGAACACCACAGCATTTTCACAGTTATTAATTTTCTTCTTGATATTTTCAAGTTTCCTCACTAAAGTTTTAATATTGGGAGGATGAGCGGAAACGAACTTTCCAAAGTTCTCCATTTTAATATTTGACGTTTCGACTACATAGAGTCATTATCAAGTTACAAGAACAGTTAAGGCAACACAATCTACAGATACGTTACATGGTCACAGGAAAAAATAGAATGCTACACTCTTAGGTCAAGCGCGATCTTTAAACCTCCGATGACCTGACCCTGGAAGACTTTCTCAGAGCTTGAGGAGGGGGAGGGGAAGGGGGAGGGAGAGGTTAGGGGGGGAGAGTAGGAGTCGGAGTAAGGTGAGGTGAAGTAGCGTGCATAGCATACGCAGGGAGGTTATGAATAGCATGTCGCGAGGACGTATTAAATAAAGAAATAGCAGACAACAAATTAGCCTGCACATTGATCACAGGAGACAATTCTCTTATATACACAGCCTCTAACATTTTTAGTTCCTTAATATTATTACACTGGGCTAGCACTTCAGTGTTATGAACAATGGTTGCTCTATCCAACACAGACTTGTGATACTGTTCAAAATGATTCTTAATGGCTCCCTGTTGGAGGTGGAGGGTTAAACGTCTGCTAAGGCTGCATGTCGTATGACCAACATAGCTACGAGGAAGGAGCTCACAGTCTCCAGTAATGCATTTGAAGATATAGACTATGTTAGTTTTCGACAGCATCCCAGAAGTGCCAGACAAATCATTTTTGAGGACTAGGGAACTAGTGCGTGGGTTTTTATAAAATATCACCAAGCGCAAGACATCATTTTCATCCACCGGTTTACAATTTCGAAAAACAATGTCTTTAATGCATTTCTCATCCTCACGGTAAGCGCTGTTGATATGTGCAGGCTAATTTGTTGTCTGCTATTTCTTTATTTAATACGTCCTCGCGACATGCTATTCATAACCTCCCTGCGTATGCTATGCACGCTACTTCACCTCACCTTACTCCGACTCCTACTCTCCCCCCCTCACCTCTCCCTCCCCCTTCCCCTCCCCCTCCTCAAGCTCTGAGAAAGTCTTCCAGGGTCAGGTCATCGGAGGTTTAAAGATCGCGCTTGACCTAAGAGTGTAGCATTCTATTTTTTCCTGTGACCATGTAACGTATCTGTAGATTGTGTTGCCTTAACTGTTCTTGTAACTTGATAATGACTCTATGTAGTCGAAACGTCAAATATTAAAATGGAGAACTTTGGAAAGTTCGTTTCCGCTCATCCTCCCAATATTAAAACTTTAGTGAGGAAACTTGAAAATATCAAGAAGAAAATTAATAACTGTGAAAATGCTGTGGTGTTCAATTCAGTGTGTATAAAAGAAAACCTGCGCCCTAAGTATATATATATATATATATATATATATATATATATATATATATATATATATATATATATATATATGTGTGTGTGTGTGTGTGTGTGTGTGTGTGTGTGTGTGTGTGTGTGTGTGTGTGTGTGTGTGTGTGTGTGTGTGTGTGTGTGTGTGTGTGTGTGTGTGTATGTGTATGTGTGTGTGTGTGTGTGTGTGTGTGTGTGTGTGCGTGTTTGTGTGTGTGCGTGTGTGTATTTACCTAGTTGTATTTACCTAGTTGTATTTTACGGGAAAGGGAGCTATGCTCGTGGTGTCCCGTCTTCATATCTCATTTTATCTAAACTATTTTTAAATTCATGTATTTTTTTTTGCACACACCACTTTCTCATCTAACTTATTCCAACTGTCTATTACTCTGTGAGGAAAGCTGTTCTTTTTCAGATCTCTTCTATAGCTGTCTTTTTTTTTATTTTCTTTCCGTGTCCTCTTGTATTTCTATCATCCCATTTTATCAGATTCTCTCTATCAGTAATTTCTATGCCTTTCATGATTCTGTAAATAGCTATCAAATCTCCTCTCTCTCTTCTTTGCTCTAATTTCTATGCCTTTCATGATTCTGTAAATAGCTATAAAATCTCCTCTCTCTCTTCTTTGCTCTAGTGTCTGTAGTTCAAGTTTTGCTAGTCTCTCTTCATATGATAGTTTTGAGAGTGTTGGTGCCAATTTTGTAATTGCTCTTTGTATTCTTTCAATTTTTTTTTTTATACATTTTTTTGTACTTGGTGACTATATCGTTGCTGCATATTCCAATCTTGGTCTTATCAGGGTGATTAGAATTTTCTTCGCCATTTCTTCATCCAGGTATGTAAATGCCACTTTGATTGTTCTTATTGAATTATAAGTTTCTCCAAAAATCTTATTTATATGTTTCTCAGGTGACATATTATTCATAACAATGACTCCCAGGTCCTTCTCATTTTCTACTTTTTTTTTATTCCTTCTTCTCCCAATTTATATGATCCTGTTATTCTGTTTTTACTTTTTTCCAAATTCCATTATACTACACTTTTTAGTATTGAACTCCATCTCCCACTTCCTACTCCATTCCTGTACTTTATTTAGATCACTCTGTAGTGATTCACAATCTTCTTCCGTGTTCACTTTTTTCAGTAGTTTTTCATCATTTGCAAAGAAGCTCGTATAGCTTTCAATTCCTTCATCCATATCATTAATATATATAGCAAACATTATTGGGGCCAGAACTGTTCCTTGTGGAACACCGCTTATTACTTCATCCCATTTTGAGTGTTTGTCTCTTATCACTACTCTCATTTTTCTTTCTTGCAAAAAGTCTTCCATCCAATTAAGCAGTTTGCCCTGTATTCCTCCTTCAGTTTCTAATTTCTTAAGCAACTTCTTATGTGGTACTTTGTCAAAAGTTTTTTTTAGGTCTAGAAATGCACAATCAGCCCATCCATCTCTTTCTTGTATTTTATCTATTAGCCTTGAATAGAAACATATTAAATTGGTGACGCATGATCGTCCTTGTCTGAATCCAAATTGCCTTGGATTTAACACGTTGTTTTTTTCTAAATATTTTACCCATCTACTTTTGATAATTCTTTCACAAATTTTTGCTATTGTATTTGTTAGAGAGACTGGTCTATAGTTGGCAGGGTCTTCTTTATTTCCTCCTTTATATATAGGTACTATATTTGCTTTTTTCCAATCTTCTGGAACTTTTCCTTCTTTCAAGGAACTGTTTATTATGCTATGTATTTTGTCTGCCAGTTCATTTCTGCATTCTTTCAAAATCCAGTTTGCTATTTCATCTGGTCCATGCGATTTTCTGACATCAAGATTACTCAAGTGTTTCAATATTTCATTCTTTGTTACTTCTATTTCTTTCATAGGAAGGACTTTCTCTTTCCATTCGATCTCTTTAGGTTGTATGTTCTCCCTTGTAAACATTGATTTAAAATGTTTGTTCATAATTTCCACCATTTCAATTTCCTCTGTGTATTCAACTCCTCCTTGTCTTAATTTCTCCAAATCTTGTTTGTTTTTCAGTTTGTTTACAAATCTGTAAAATAGTTTTGGTTGATCTTTACACATTTCTATGACATCTTTTTCATATTTTCTCTTTTCCTCTCTGCACGTTTGTACATATTCATTTCTATAACAAGTATATATTTTCCATTTTTCAGGCCTTCTGTCTTTTTTCCATCTGGTCCAAGCTTTGTCTCTTTTGTCTTTTGACTCCCTACAACTTTTGTTGTACCAGCATTTTACATATTCTTTTCCTTGTTTTTGTCTTGGGACATACTATTCCACTCCTTTTTTTATAAATTTTTGTCAAAATATTCCATTTCTCTTCCACTGTTGTTTCTTCTTTGTATATTCCTTCCCAGTTTTCTTTTTGAAAGAATTCTCTTATTTTATCAAAGTTTGTTTTTTCATACATCATTCTTCCTTTTCTATATTGTTCATTTCTTTTCATGTATTTTTCCTCATTTAGTTCTAGTTCAATCAATATGTGGTCACTTTTACTTATTGGTGTTTTATATTCAATCTTTTCCACTATTGTAGGTTCAGATGTGATTATTAGGTCTAGTCTCGATGGTTCTTCTTCATTTCTATACCTAGTGTTCTCCTGTATCCACTGTGTCATTGTATGGTCAGTAATCATCTCAAGTAGAGCGTTTCCCCATGAGCCGTCTCCACCCTTTACTGTCATCTCTTCCCAGCAGATTTCTTTGCAATTAAAGTCGCTCATCATAATCCAATAATTATATGCATCATGTCCTACACTGTTGGGTGGTAGTGGACCTTTTAATTTTGTTTCTACAATTCCCATTATGCCCGGTTCTTTTTCCTTCAGATAATCATTCGGCTCATTCAATCCTGTTATTAATCCATCTATATTTGTGTAAGACACTCTTAGTTTTCTGCCACTTCCATTGTGTTCTCTGTTTCCCTTTTGTTTTTCTCTAGTATGTCGAATTTCCTTAGTTTCATATTCACTACTCTCCAATAGAATCTCTCTTTTTCTGACTCTCTTCTGGTCTCGTTTTTTTCCTTAGCTTCAAGTCTTTTCTCTTTTTCTTCCTCTCTTTCCTCTTTATTCATTTCCCTTTTTATCCATACCTTTTTATATTGTTCACTTGTTGCTTGTTTCCCTGTTTTGGATAAGATATTCTCTGCCGTCGTTTGTGACCTGAATTTAATCTTAATTGGTCTGGTCTTATCTGTACTATACTTTCCGAGCCTAAACTTCTCTTAGATTTGTTTCATTATTTCTGGTTCATCTTCCTGAACTAATTGTAGTAAACTGCTTACTTTTTCATTTTCCTCTTTGATTCTTGTGGTTCTATCTGGGTTATGTTTCTCTTCCATTCCTAATATAATTATACATTTCTTTTCATCTGCTAAGTCTCTTACTATATTCTCCTTCTGTCTCATCACTTTAATGACCGAGTCTTCAGTTTGTTCTTTCATTTGTTGTTTGATTATGTCAGTAAATGCAACTTTACTGTTTTCTTGGATTTTTTTCCAACCCTCTTTGTTGTCCTTACTATTCCTCTTTAATTCTTCATTCTCCTCTTTTACTTCTTTTAACTGTCTTTTTAGTTCTTCTATTTCCTTAGTTAAGTTTTTGTTTGCCTTCTCTAGTGCTTCCAATCTTTCAACCTTTTTGACATTCTACCGAACCTACTCTCCCAATGTTCGGTCATTTGTTCAAGTTTTTCTTCGAGTCTTGCCAGTCGAGGGAGGTTGGTATCCGCCCCCCCCCCCTCATTGAATCCATGGAAATTATTATCCTCACCTTCTATTGTGCTACTCATATCTATGTTTCTAATCTTTACATTTTTGTTAGACCTTTCGTCATCACTAAATTTGTCCGGCCCTCTTTTGTTTACATGGCGTCTGCCTGCCTGGACCAAGTCCTCTCCTTCCTCATTTCCTTCCATTTCCCTCAGTTATCCCTCCCCTTCTCCTTTTTCCTCACTTTCCCACTACACCACGAGCAATCCCCCCCTGTAAATACAATAGGTACTTCCTTTGCGTAGAGATCCACGAGAATTTTACTTTTTCTTCAGGACGTCAATCTCCGCCGTCCATCCAGCAGACGTGTGTGTGTGTGTGTATGTGTGTGTGTGTGTGTGTGTGTGTGTGTGTGTGTGTGTGTGTGTGTGTGTGTGTGTGTGTGTGTGTGTGTGTGTGTGTGTGTGTGTGTGTGTGTGTGTGTGTATAGAATCACAGCATAACCCATTAATCAGGCCATAATCGAGTTCTGAGCTCTCGTCCGGGAGAGAAATCACTGTTGATCTCGAGACCAACACGTGATCCAAGAGCATGGTGGCAAATGACACACGCACATACAATGGTTGGCCACTGCAAGGATCTGCATAATAACTAGAAAACCTGAGCAGCCCCCCGGCAAGGGGGTTGGGTGCAGGCTCAGTGAATTCCATCCACCTCACAATTGTGCTTGTAGTACCTTCATGCCACCTCCTTCCCCAGTGCGCTAGTGGCGTGATATGAAACGTGCTGGTCCCTCATTCGCTAATTTGTGGGTTCAAATCCCGAACTTCTCTCCAATTTCCCAGCAGTGTCTATTACTTGCCCCCCCCCCAAGAGTCCTCAAAGCACACAATAGGGCAAAGGTCACGGCTTAGGCCGTTGCTGCCCAGCGTCTCCTGGCGTAGGTTCCTGACCACAAGCACCCAAGGTCAGTGTACAGTAGGCTAGTGGAGGGAGAGACCGTACGTACAGTACATAAGGGGAAGGCTTGACTCTTCCCATTTTTTCCTATCTTTGACTTCTTCTCCTAGGAGTAAGGTGCCGCTGAATTCACCCCACCCACCCACCCCCACACCACTCCCTTCCTCCCCATTTGTGAAATGTGGCAACGTTGCTCGGGTTCTGCAGTCTTATTTATTCATTCATTTATCTATTTATGATCAGACACTCGTCTCCAGTCAAAAAGGATTGCTGGTCATCTTCAACTTCTGCTCTACCCTTCTTGAATATCTTCTTTACATTCTCTTCGACTTCGGCGCGATATTTCCCAAAGGTTAGAAGCGCTGGTTATCGAAACGCAATACAATTCTCCCAAGCGGTCGGAGACACCGAGCAATGGTTACACGGCGGGAAGATATTTGAACTGGAAACAAATTTATATGTGCCCATTTCTGTAGCTCTTCATTAGTTTCACATAGTTTACTAGCATTATTTGTATCAACATTAATCATTGTATTTCTTTTACAGGATCAGTTACAAGAAATGTTAAGTCAAATACGCAAACTTGTGCAGCTGTCCTGCCGAGGCTTGTGCATCAACCTACTCTGTCTTTTCGTCCTTCATGGCTACAATGCGGAAGGTATTGATAATTCCGGTTCAAAATGAATACTTAGACAAAACTTACTGTGGGAAAGGAGGCGAAGGAGGAGGAGGGAAGGGATTGTATTACAGAGGATGTACCCAAGTCAAGAAAATGAATAAACATACAAACAAATAAGTATAAAACAAACAAATACCCAAACCCATTTCGGCCAATCTGGCAAGGCACGAGCTAAGTATTAGGACTCCACACGACAACGTGCTGCCATATGCTTGAGAATTTATATTTGTGAACAGAAAATAAGTCACTCTCACTCAAATATACCGGGGAACGGAATAATTTCTTCATACCGCTTTAAATTTTTTCTAGTGATAGGAAATTCATATAATTTCATTTGCTAAATCCTCGCTTACTGTAGAAATATCACGGAATAAATTAAATGCTAACTAAATATTTCTAACCATGACGAGAATTCTACCATAAAAATCATGAGCGCCTTGAGAGTTAAAAAATCTAATAATGATTAGCAAACATTTAATAAACAAGAACAAATGAAAGGTAAACTTATTGTGTATTTAAAGAATGGTAGTATAGGTTTTCTCAGAATTGGATAATATATTTGTCAGTCGTTTGGCAAGGCAGATACCTGATAGGCCGCAAATGTGGCTCGCGATGTTACAGGACTTCGTAATTACGAAACTATGGTTCGGTGATACAATTAGTAACATTTGATGACTTATACTTTATGTCTTTATACTTATACCTTATGTCTTTTCCTTTGATGAGTTTTAGGGTGTTAGATCATATGCCTACCTGTCTATATACCAAGGGCCTCTTTTTCCTTATAAGGAGGGGTAACCAATGTACGGAGCCATCCCCACCTATTCCACTCCCATCCACCACTCGCTGTTTCCCTCTCATCATAGGTTCTCGTAGATGAAAGGTCTTCCTTGTCTTCAGCCCAGTGCCCGGGTCAGAGGCAATGCAACAAGATACAGTACTTCCACAATAGGGCCATTTCACTTGCACGGCGACCCTCAAGCGGAAAGTAGAGAAGACGGAAAGAAATCCCTTTGGGTTGCGTCAAAATATCATCTATACTCAACCATTCTCCACTTACACCTATCCTCTGCCCTCTCCCTTCCCTACTCAACAAATATTTCCCTCTGGTAACACATATTTGTTGTTTGGATATCTTTATTGTTTTTGAACAGGTTAGGAATGAACTAAAACGAGATAATATTAGTTGAAATTTACAAACATATTCAAGAAAACGGAAAGGATTTTGTATTAAAAAACACGGGTTTTTAACCATACTGTTTGTATGTAATTCTCTACAACGCATTTGTCTTAGATACACCAGAGGACTCCCGTCTGGGATCCCCAATCCACTCACAAAGCCATCTCTGTTCCGACGTCACTACTTAATTCATCCAATAATCATGACAGTTACAAATAAGTGCCTCCCCTTAAGGGCGTGACTTTTCTCCCATGTACCAATAATTTTTTTCTCCCCTACCCTTCTCCAGTCAGAAAGACTGTTACACCGTCTTAAGCAATACTGCTTACACAAGCAATCTCAACATCGAAGCGGAATAGCCTAGTTTACATATTGTCGCCTCAGCATTAAAGTCTGTACCCTAGCTGTTGTTTAAAAACGTTAAAAGGTGAGCGAGATTATGAAACTCCGCAACTCCTTCGTGGCTATTGTTTTCAAAACATCTAACCCGTAAAAATCAAGTTCTCGCCACCAACCCCTCTATCTCCCCACTTATATACCAGCCTCTTACAGACATATATATATACTTTACAATGAAGTAGCATTTAGATCGAATGATATTTAATGCCTTTACTAAAATGTTCTCATTGCTTATTGAACATATCTCGTATACTATGTGTCCACGTGTTCTGTGTATACTGTGCAGTGTCCGAACGTGTATACATATATGTAGACATATGTTGCATATGCATTTAGACACCTCATACTTAGGTACTGCACATGGTAATTCATATAGATTACCTTTAAAATCTGACAGCCTCTGGGATTCTTTTCCCCGGAGAGACGAGGAACAGTCCATGCACGACGCCCCTGGGAGAGTCTGGGAGTTGCCGCTCGATCTACGAATGCCAACCGGTCCTCGCCAGTGTGAAGCAGAGTCGCCCCAAGATCTGTGGATTCGCCGAACGTGACGTGCCCATCGTATGTTGTCCTCATGGTAAGGAAGTGTTTGACCTGTATCTCCATTCTTTCTTGCATGACGTTTCCAAACCCGCGCGCGCGTGTGTGTGTATGTTAACCTAGATGATTTATCTACAATTGACCCTCGTTTTTCCGAACTAAATTATAAAGGAATCGGTCCGGATAATGGAAAAGTCCGGATAAGACTAATGTGTGTGTATATATATATATATATATATATATATATATATATATACACACACATATATATATATACACACACACACACACACACACACATATATATATATATATATATATATATATATATATATATATATATATATATATATATAATTAGATAACCGAAATAATAAGAAAAGGTTTGATGCTGGCTGTGTCCACATCGCCAGCTTCACCCTGCACAGTCGCATTAAAAAGTCAGTCTCGATTGGGGAGTCGCCACAGCCACCCATCGCTCCCCCTGAAATTTTCTATTTCCATTTTCTGTGCCAGCTCCCTAGCTTCTGCAAGGTTTTCAATACCACGGACATTCATCCCCACCAATCACTGCTGCGCATACAACTTCATAACCGCAGCATCTAATGCAGCACCTTTTCCATTCCTAACATTTTTTCTCGGTGCACCTTTGCCACTTTTGCTTGCCGATGCATCCACACAGTACTTGGCAGAATATTCTACCAGCTTATCTTTCGACTTTCTAATGTCCGACACAGTTTGCTTGTCCACACCATACTCCTCCCAAACACTCCTTTCTGTAATTTTCTTTTTAATTCCAGTTTTTTAGCCACGGTTAGGGCCATCACTTCCGTAATAGACTTGCGAGGCATAATCAAGAGTTTGAATGTATTTATTCGTACTGGAAAATGCACAAAATTGTTCACTGATACAGGACAAAACATGGTTTTCAACTACCTGCCGCCACCTATCGGGCATTTCTGGGAGTACGCGAAGCACGCGTTGTTGGCATTCACTTGTCGGCCGTCCGGACTCTTATTAGCCAGATATTGTCCTGATAAACAAAAATCCGGATAAAAAAGGTCAAGATAAACGAGGATCGAGTGTACGAATAAATAAACATGTGACAAGAATGCATCTATAATATACATTTCGCTGTATAATACTGACATGCAGTTACTTGTTTTCACAGCCGACAACGGAGGTCTCACTGGAAGATTAGTTGATATATCTGCCCCCGACGTCAACTTTCGTGAGTATATATATAGATATATACACCTATTTAATTTCATTCAATCTATCTATTTTTTCATAGTTATTTCCCTGGGGGCACTTCCCCTCTATTTTTGCACTCGCCAGAATGTGTTCCACACACTTTCTATCTCTCTGGCTACCACTAGACTCCTTGTCTTCGGAGCACATCTCCGATCAAGTAAAGAAAGATGACGCCGTGACAGACGTCAAGCATAACAACGTAGATTTATATATAAGTTGGGAAATTCAGTTACTTTTTTTCGCTACATAGGAGTAAAAAAAATTACTCCACCTTACATATATCTGAAAAAACGCCCATTGTTTGTAGTGTTGGTAAGAAAAATTTATACGAGTGATACTGTTCATTCATAAGTCACACTGTACGACAGTTTCGGCTTCATTGTTACCAGATCCTGTACCAATACTGCATTTCATACCAGCAAGGGTCAAACTTGTTTATTTTCTCAGATGGCTTAACGTTGCTCCATGTTTTCTTGCATCTTGTGAAGTGCTGACAGACCGGCAAACCGGATCAAACTGGATCCACAACAGTGCAGTCACACTAGTCGCTTATACTCAGGTGACGGTCGAGCAAGTGTATTTTCGCCAAGTGGAAAACGATAGAAATCGATGAATGAATAAATAAAAAATAAACAGATGAATGAATAAATAAATGTTGAACCATTGTGACAGGTTTGGGACTGTGGACAAAGAAGACACGGATTTTTGTCCGAGGTTAGTCCTCACCAGTTTCGCCTCTGAAGAAGTTCAAGGCGAAACCAGTTTGAAATATACTCGAAATTAGACCCATGTCTTCTCCATCCACCTTCCCCATTAAATATATAAAGAAATAAACAAATAAAATGAACAACCAAATAAGTTAATGAATAAACAAAACACCACAAATTCTTTCTTTTCTGAAAAGAAAATCAACATTTCACCCATAGTCCCTTCGCCAACAGTTGCAGTATTACTACCCTAGGAAACTCAGCTCCTCAAATATATTTTGTTTACGTCAGCAATGTTGTCGTCGTGGTGAAGAAATTGACCTCTTCTTTACAGTGTGGCACTTTTCATCATATTTTAAGCTTAAAAAAAATATAGAGCGCTCAATCTCCTAACACACACACACACACACACACACACACACACTTTAGGGAGGTGGGGAGTACCGCCGATATGGTTGGACTGACACCCTTGTGCGGGAGGAGCCCTTATTTCGTTAACGATTGGGTGGGGGTGGGAGGTATGAGATGGGGGGGGGGGAGGAGGCCATGGAGTCTATTGGGTGATGGGTGGAATGTGCCCCTCAGTAAGAAAGATGTTAAGAGTCGTGTCGTGCACGTTTTCAACTCATGGCTAATACAATTCACCACCCTTGATATGAAACTTGAATGCATTTGCATATCTATCCAAGGGGCAGGGTACGTTTCGACCCTCCCTTCCTACTTTTTTTTTTTTTTTATAAAAATATTTGCATGTCATTGGCTTTTTTTTTTTTTCAGCCGTAGAATGTGGCAACTCTTTTCCTCGTAGCATTGATGCTGCCAGACTTTTTCATGAAGAGATTAGAATGGAGTATCAACGGCTTCAACAACTTGGCTTTAACATCACTAATGTGTCAAGAAATAGAGGCGGTATCATCACCTCCTTCGAATGGTCGAACGGTACTCACTCGGGGAATTCCCCGCTTCGTTTATTTGCCGTTGGTGGAGAACCAGCCCGTTATGAACTCGTAAAATATATGGTAAGTTGCAGATTTGCAATTGCATGTTGGAGTCTACAGTTCTATTTGATTTTGCCACAACCTAATTCCGTTTGCAGAGGTGTCACAACATGGGTCTGCAGACCAGTAGATTATTTTTTATGTGGGCTGGACAAGGGAAGGGTATTATCGAGTTTAACATGAGCGGGAGTTGGGGATTGTGTGTGTAAGTACGGGCAAAATGCGGAATTGATGACGAACAAAAACTAACTTGAGACAATGGAGCACAGTTTCACCTTCAGACCAACATCCTACCCATTCAGCGTCACACTGACATATTTCTATGATAGTGACGCCTTTGTAGTGAAGTATAGAATGTCAGTAAACATGGAATTTTGACTTACACGAAAGCGCGTCACTATCACACGATTTTCATGCTCCACCATGCACACTATGGCCGACACTGCACTCACGGTCCAGTATGTTCACTGTCGCCTATTAGTCTAGTTTCGTCAGTGCTTCGCTCATTATTGCTCCTTTCACGTACGCACCACCGATTTGAGTATCGTCCCATTTTTCACTATTGCAAGTTGCAAGCAATTGCTTGCAATCTTACTCACTGCACCATGTTATGTGTGCAACAGAAACGTGGGGGGACGTTCGAATCTTTATTGTGGCGTTAAGCGTACAGGGAGCACTAAGTGTGCAAGTAAGACAGACAAGTGTAGACTGGGTTGAGACTCGCTACGCAGAGCGAGACGAGGCCACACTTCGTACACATATGACTGGGTCCTTGTCGGCAGTAACAACGAGTCCTTGTACTGGAAGCGTGACTGGTGGTTGGGGCACATCACACACTACGGCGCTCTGCTAGCATTCTATGCTAGAGCACCTTAAAGCGCTACACCAAAAGAGGTAGAGGGGGGTAGACGATGAAGATAATGGAACAGATGCAGGGGTATGGCGAGGAAGGGGAGATGGCTGAGTAGAGATAAATTGGGATTTTGATTGATAAAAGATTTTGGTCTGTTGCAATGACGTCTACCAGGTGTGTTAAAAGGAAGGAAAAACGTATGAATACAAAAGATAAATTCACAAATTCACTTCCTTCTGCAGGCACTTCTCGGATGGCAGGAGCGGAATGGTGACATCACTTGGTTTTGTGATGGAGTCCTTATCAATGAAGAATGGATCCTCACGGCCGCACACTGTTTGATACAAAGGTAGGAGGTGGGTAGGTACGAGGAACGGGCAAGAGCAGGCGAGAGTAGTCACTTCAGAAAGAAAACAGATGACATAACGTTACGAGTAGGCAGAGCCCTTACATGCCAAGTGCCACCCCAGGGCAAAGTTCTTAGTGCCACCCCCCCCCCTACCCCCATCACCACTTCCCTCCTCCGCCATCCTTTCTTGCCTATTGGCTTGCAAAATGAGTATACAGATTTAAAGTTTTGTATTCAATGATCCTACTGCAGAAAGGATAGGGGAAAATATTTCATATTTTGTTTATTCTAACGCAACATTCGTCGATTACGGTAAAAATTCAGGGCTTCTTTGATATTTTTTTATTGTTTCTATTTTGTCAGCTTTGTGGGCTGTAAGTCCAGGCTAGAATTACCACCCCATAGAAGTGCCGTCCACGGGCATATGCTGCTCCCCCCAAAGCCCATGTGAGGGCCTTGCGAGTAGGGCGCCTTGAGAGACAATGATAATTATCAATCAATCCTGTTATACTTCGAGACGACATCATGTCGTCAGTTTTCCTTTCTAAGTGAACTGAAGACTACTCTTATTCAGAGATGGGCAAAGCGCCTCCTTTGCTGAAATTACCTTGGTTTTTATGTATGATTCTACAATGAGATTTCGAAAAGACAAATGACACCCGATGGCAGGTAGGCAGATCGACACTGGTTTTCTAAGCAGAATAAAATCGGAACACGTTGGATGGGGTACAATGCTAAAAGGTGAAGCCATTGAGATGAAAAACATATGTACCTAAAATGACCTAATGAAAAATTTTGCAATATAGGTATACGCACTTGAATGAATGAATAGATAAATAGGTAAATGAATATGAAAAATTGTATATAGTCTTTATCAACAGAGGGAAACATTAGAGAATATTCAAGTTGATATCAGTAGTATACAGTATTCAACACATGTACATAAATAGATATATATATAGAACGTGACATATTCCACAATAATACCTACATTTTACTACACGTAGAGTAATTGCTGTAGAGAAAAGTATATCAAGTCTTCGACAGTAAATATTGCATTGGGAGCCTACGCCATGAGGCGCTGAGTAGCTGCGGACGAAGCCGCCATCTTTGCCCTATGCGCTTGGACTGTTGGGACAGGAAACAGTCATTAGTGGGAATTGAGGGGAAATGCGGGATTCGAACCCACAACTTAGTGACGTAAAATGGACCGAAAGGTTTAAACTTTAAGATCGTGTAGCATTTTTTCCCTAATTCGGAAAGGAACCCAGATGTTGTGCGTCTCGGCGAGTACGACCATAAGAACGACTCTGATCCCGCCTTCCCAGTCGACTTCACCATCAGTCAGGTCGTCTTCCACCCAGACTACAATTACCCGGAAACCTACCATGACCTTGCTCTCATGCGCTTGAACGAGAGCATATACGACGTAAGAGGAGTCTTTGATCATATATTAGTTATCATAGCCTCATAGTTCAACATCATGAAGTATAGACAGCGATCCACAGCCATCGTTTGGAATATTTGTCAATCGCTTCTTTCTGTGTGTGTACGCGTGTGCACATTCTTAAACACACCACTTTCAATTACGGATATGAACCTATGCCTTGATAATATTGTTCTGGAATCATTAGTCCACTTTTCATTAACTCAAATTCTCAAAAGTGTTTATTTGTTTATTTTTTCACCTAACAGAGAACATATGCTAACCCCGCGTGTCTACCTTGGGGGAAGAAGAGCAGGACAAACCTCGTCGGAACAAAAGTCACATTGACCGGTTGGGGAGCTACAGAATTTGGTAAGAAAACTCACCCAACGAAAACGGTAACATACTTTACAGATCCTGACAAAAGTCAGGCGACTTCACTTGGCTGGGGTGAGACACGTTTTGCCTATAAACGGTATCATGTAAGTACAAGAGAATTCCAAGACGTAAGTCGCTCAGGGGTATGTGAAAGCAGTCTCCAAGCGGATCGAAATGCTTGCCGCTCTTGAAATCCCAAAACTATGAGATAGCTTCAAGGGTAAAACTATTCAAGTTGCCGCGGAGTGCAATGGAGACTGTTCAATGACGAAGAATGGTGTGGCGTCGCGTGAGACACCGGATGAGTCACTGGGCCAGATTGGCCTGGGATCTGGACCAATATAAATATCTGAAAAGACAGATTAGACCTCTCATGAGAAGGGACAAGGAGAGGTATGTCAGTGGAATCATTGTGAACATCGAGGGCCATCTTAATGTGCATGACAGATCTGCTTCCGAAGCACTGAAAAATTCCAAATCTGTGACGCAAATGAACATTATCTAAACATGCGAGAAGCAACTAATATCAAACATAGATGGATGTGGAGTTCATTAGGGCGAGTGCATGGATGACCCTCTGAGCGGTCAGGTTCCCCTTGCTGGTAACGACTGCTAATCCATCGATAAACGAAATTCTGTCCTCTCTGAGTGAGATCAGATTCGGGCGAGGTTAAAGGATGGAAATGAGCCTGGCATCTGCTAGGTTACTGTAGGTGTTAGGCTACTAGTCTGCCCCACGTTGGGCGCCAAATGTTAAGCTGGTAGCCTACCCCACGTTGGACAATCAATTAAGCTGGCTGAAGGCAATCTTTGGTGGAGAGTTGGTTTATTTATCAGTGAAAGTTGGGCGCCAGTGAGGGAGGGGAGAGGAACGAAACGGCGAGGGAGGTGACGACTGTGTTTCAAGTCGTGTCTCCGGCGATTTGCTTGCGAGGGAGAAAGAGGGAGAGGAAGGTGGTGGGAAAGCATGAACAGTGAGCCAGGCTCACGTATGCTGCTTCGGGGCGATGGTCCATCCTTTATATACACGGACAAGTCATGACGCGTGCTCCTATTGGCGTGAGGTCACGTGTGCTGCATCGGAAGTCGAAGCTAAAAACGTTGATGCCGGTGACTCACGAAAACAGAGGGTATGCGTCCCTCAATGGATCCAGTTGTTTATATCACGTGGCTGGCCGAGGTGTAGTTAGTTATCGCAAAGCCGATGCTGGCACTGTTCGCGCTTTTCTTCAAAGAGGTTTTGTGATGGTCATACGGCAGATCCTAGCGGTGGTTAGTCATTCCATGAGCAATTCCCTTGTTGCGCCTCGGAGGCAATCGAGCTGGCAGACGGCAGATTTGGTAGGCGAACTAGCAGACGGCGGACCTGATAGGTTAACTGGCAGTCGTGGCGGCAATCGATCTGGCAGACACGTACCGGCAGTCGATCTGGCAGGAAAGTGACGGCAGATATCTGTGGTAGGCGAGAATAGGCAGACAGCGATAGCTGTTGGCAGCCGTCGAGCGGCATACAGCGGTGGCAGACACTCTCGAAGATAAGTGGCGGTTGGCAACAGTTGAGCGGCAAAATAGTGGTGGCAGATGATCTGGCAGATCAAGTGGCGGATGGTGATCGGCATAGCGGGATCGTTTGGGGCAGTCAAATGTTAGGCTGGTAGTCTGCCCCAGGTTGGGTGCCAAATGTTAAGTTGGTAGTCTGCCCCGCACTGGGCAATCAATTAGGCTGCTTGAGGGCAATCTCTGGTGGAGAGTTGGTTTATTTAACAATAAAAGTTGGGCGCCAGTGGGGGAGGGGAGAGGAACGAAACGGCGAGGGAGGTGACGACTGTGTTTCAAGTCGTGTCTCTAGCGATCTGCTTGCGAGGGAGAAAGGGGGAGAGGAAGGTGGTGGGAAAGCAGGAACAGTGAGCCAGGCTCACGTATGCTGCTTCGGGGCGATCTTAATCTTCGAGGGATGGTCCATTCTTTATATACACGGGCAGGTTATGACCCGTGCTGCTAATTGGCGTGAGGTCACGTGTGCTGTGTGGGAAGTCGTAGGTAAAAACGTTGATGACGGTGACTCACAAAAACAGAGGGCATGCGTTCATCAATGGATCCAGTTGTTTATATCACGTGGCTGGCCGAGGTGTGGTTAGTCATCGCTAGCCGATGCTGGCACTGCACGCGTTTTTCTTCAAAGAGGTTTTGTGATGCTCATGCGGTAGACCCTAGCACTGGTTAGTCATCCCACGAGTAATTCCTTTGTTGCACCTCGGAGGTCAAATGTCGTGGGCAGAGAAGAGGTGAGGATGGGAATGACGAGTTGAGGACTACTAACAGTGGGGTTGCTGAGAGCTGATGAGACAATGGTCCACAAGTTGCATGCATTGCTTTCTACCATTTGGTAATCCAGTACCAATCCCTCTTAATGTAAAAGGGGGCCAACCATTCCTGTCTGGAACAGAAAAAGGGGAAGGACTGTAGTGATTGCTAGGCAATGTGTTTGTCCTTCTGTTGCTGGCACGGGTTCACCTACATCTGCTAAAGTTCCTGAGACCTGAGCAGTTGAGATTCATTCCCAGTAAGTAAAAAACTAATCGGATCCTAACGTTTCATGTTCTTATGGAGTCCTGACGATGTACGGCTGTGAGACATGGACACCAAATGTTGATTTGAAGAGACTTATCGATGTCTTTGTTATCAAGTGCTTTTGGAGATTTATGGGGCATTGCTGCCTTGACTTTGTATCAAACCAGCATCTGCATCTGTCAAGAGTTATCTTGAACGGAAAGGGTGTCTGTTTGAGGGTTTGCTTCCAGGAAACCATGGAAATGGCATTGGTTTTCAAATGAAGCAAGGACACCCCTGGCATATGCTTCTCATTGATGACTGGGGCGGACATAGATCGAAGGGAATCTCTGGTGAATGAGATGCTCTTTTGTGGTTCAAAACTGTCTTTGAATTTCACTGGCTATCAATTTGTCATTGTCGTGTTTGTCTATAGAACTTCAACCTTGTATGCATTCCTAAATGATTATCATACCAACCCTCTTCCAGCTTGACTATCATGATAGTATGCCCAGCCTCTAGTCTCTGCATCTGACAAACTTTGTGAGTTTGGAATCTATTTTTATCCTTTATTTTTACAGGAGGGTTTGGCAGCAGCATCCTTCAAGAGGTCAATGTGACCGTGTTTGACTCATCTGTGTGTGACAGGAGTTACTCCACGTTGCACGACTATGCCACAAGGTTCCCACAAGGAATCGGCAAGAATATCGTTTGTGCTGGCGATCCTGAAGGAGGCAAGGACGCCTGTTCGGTAAGGATGCAACAGACAAATACACAGAGTTGACTGAATAGTTCCAAAGTATACAAGTTCTGCCCATGAACGTGCAAGAAGTCGGTATTTTTCAATATTGTCATATTGTCACCGAGATCATTTCAACAACACATTTTACATACTTAGAATTTTAGCCCAACAAGGTGTTACACTGGACGAGCAAAAGTCCAGCAGGAGGAGACCATTTCGATCTTAATGTGGTTATTATTATTATTTTATTATTCTACATCCGGCTCAAGGTATCGACAGAAAAGTCTTCCAGCAGCTTGATTTGCAAATTCTGCCGTGAAAAGTCAAATACTTTAACTCCATAATTCTTGTATTGAGAACATCGATGGCAAAAGTTTGACCGTTTTTTTTTTTTGTTTTTTTGTTTTGTTTTTCGTATCTGCATGTTGCAAACCAAGGGATGGGCATGAGAACTTGTGCTTTATGTCATTTGATTCGTATAAAATGTTAAGCATCATATAGTCAATGTGTTATGCCTTCTAATAATGTAGAAGACATGTGGAGTTAAGGCAGTTTGTCTGTTGAAAACCTGATATGATGTTAAGACGGAATTAACCTACCATAAGAATGAAGTTCGTCCCTTTCTGCTGATTCCATAGAGACATAAGAAAAAAAAAAAAAAAAAAGTTAATGCGTTCTGCTTTTTTATGGCAAAATTGACAATTGTAACATTCATCTATAAGCGAATAATAGTAGATAAACAGATGGGTATATAAATGAATACACAGTATAATTGAATTCTGAGAGTTTACAACACACACGTTTACCTGCACATGCTGATGGCACGAATGGAAACAATAATCATAATAACACTGGTCAACAAAGAATTTTTCCCATGGAAAACAAAAGTTGTCTCTTATATGTTTTTGCACGCAGATTCCCCAAATAATTTCCACTTTTCTCCATCATCCATAATTTTTGTGTTCATGCATGATATGTTACGTTACGTGTGTTACGTGGGATAATTTTCAATCAACCGATTAGCAACACTGAGTTTGGGTTTCCCGGACTGAATAAAATCGCCTGACGGAAGGCAGAACAAAAGCATTGTGAGGTCGTCATTAGCGATGAAAGTGTTAACGAGGTTCCTTGCTGACTGCTGGTTGCAGAATATTGATGCACTCAGTATTTTAGTGATTTATGTGGTATCTCTCTCTGTGAGCCATTATAGAAGAATGCTGATATTTTTTTTTAAATCTACTATCCCTCTGTTCTGTTATCCTCCTTAGAAATCTCTCCTTGGCCACCTCTATGACTCCACATCTTCGGTACTGTGATGTTGTCCCCCAGAAAGGATAGAAACGCTGGTAATTGCTGACTAAATATTCTCTTTCAGGCTGACTCAGGGGGCCCCATCGTCTACCTAGACGATGAAGAACGCTTCACCGTCGCAGGGATCGTGTCACTAGGCTACGGTTGTGGAGACCGTAACTTCCCAGGCATCTACATCTCCCTCCACGAGCCCTCGTACCTCGCCTGGATCAAAAAGGTGGCCTTCAACCCCAACCGAGGTCCGAGTGTACCCTAGGGGGGGCCGCCGAATTAAGTTTTAGCGCCATTCCGCTAATGTGGGAGGCGTGATGAATGGGTTTTAGTGGGTGTGAGGTGAGTGTATGTTTTGATATGGCCACCGTATTTATAAGGAGGAGTCTTTGTTGGTACATGGGTTTGTATGTATGTATGTATATGTTTTGTTATGGAAAGGTACATACAATATATGTACCAAAAGACCCTTTCTCCTTTTTAATTAAGGGAGGTAACCCAGCCAAGGCATACAACCACCTTAATTAAGCCTCCAACTCCTGCGAGCGAGAGAAAATTCCTCCCCTTTCTGAAGATGAAGAGAGATATTTACTCTTATGCTCCCAGTTAGAAAGCATCATAGGAAAATCTTGATAATATGAATATGGGGGTGAGAAAAGTATTGATGCTTCACATAATGCTTTGGACTGCTTCATTGTTATCACCTGTAACACCTGCACAGATCATGAAATGTATCTGTAAAGCCTCTGATATCCTCACTTGTGAGTGAATAATATTCTGTAAATTAGAAAGGGACCAGGTGCCAAATAGATCTGAATGTTACAATAAACCCGTGTTTTATTTGGATTTACATTATTATCCCAATATCAAATCGGCGTCGCTTGTCGGTGAATCCGCAAAAGAAACGTGCACCAATAAACAAATGAATAAAATAAATAAATAAATGAACGAAAAGCATAAATAAATGAATAAAATAATAAATACGTCAACAAATAAATCAAATAAAAGACATCGTAGACACCAATACATGTGGCAAAGCCCCCTCCCCAACCTCCCTACCGCTCCCTCCCTCCCTCCCACGATCGTTGGCTCTTCAGTGGTTATTAAACAGTTGCTTTGATCTTTCGAAATGTACATATGAACTGAGAACAGTGACGTCACACACATATCATCCATCACTACATGACAACTTAAATGACAACCGATAAATAAATGCAAAAATAGATAATTAGATAACATCGGGCAACTAAAAAGTTACGCAGCCGATAAAGAAATCATAAATCGGGCAATCTTAAATGTTGGTCGACTGCAACAAGTCTGACATAACAGATCAGACAAAAAGTTACAACTGCCGATCACGAGTCCAGCACGTGATCCAAGACCTGATATAGTAATGAAATTACTCTTTTAATGATGGGCTGGTAATACGTACCTTTCAATTTAATTATTCTAAAAATCAAATAACCCTTGAAATTATTGTCTTCATAGTGTCGACATTTTTTTTCTTTTTTTGTAAGAAAATAATTTCCTGGAGGGGATAACGTTGTTACATACATACAGAAATCCTCCACGTGAAAAAATAAACACATTAGATATATAAATAATTAAAAATAAAGTAAATAGCTTCATAATAACAATACGATAAACTAAGAAAACAAAAAACAATCAAACAACAGGGAAGTGGCAACAACGAGTCGACTGCAAAACGAGATAAGAGGGTGGAGGGGAGTGGAGTATGTTAGGGATGGAATGGGTGGGAGTGGATTTTATGCCTTTGTTTTTGGGCTCCCTTAAAAAAAAAATATATATATGTCAATCTAAATAGGATAATTGGAAATCAATGATATAGACTAAGTCTGAATTATACAAATTCGAGGCAAGATAGAATAAAGGGGTGAGTAGCAGACGGACGGCACCCCGCGAGCGTTGCTCCTCTCCCGTTGTACACTACAATTAGGTAAACTCATACGGCGTGATGGCGCAGTGGTACCGTTCGTAACCGCTAATCCAGCGATCCCAGTTCGATTCTCGCCCAGGGCTGAAATCATTTCAGCATAGCTGTACTGTGAGCCGGTACTCCAACTCTCATGAGCAAAGAGATTTGTGTGTGCGTTTATGTTCACAGCATTACCCATAGATCGGTCCATATACGAGTTTTGAGCTCTCTTCCGGGAGGGCAACAGCTTTCAATCACGAGTCCAACACGTGATCCTTTTGGATTACGAGTAAATATTCGTCTAGATACGCGTGTTACACGTTTTCGATTTTGCGCGCCGTAAAAGACTAGAAATGTATTCAAACCTACGCTATTTTTCAAATTGTACGCACGTTGCTGCAGTTTCGCCTCCCACTGACATGGTTTGCCATCAAACTCTACGGGGAATCAACTCCATTATCTATTTGCGAGATAATGTCATGCAACGGCCATAAGAACGCGTAGATTGATTAATGCCTCAACATATATATCTATGGGAGACCTATTCAGTCGCCTACTTAAACCTTTCTTATATATATATATATATATATATATATATATATATATATATATATATTATATATATATATATATATATATATTATATACTTATATAACTATCCCACTTGTGTACATACTACCGAATGCGCTATCGTGGCGGGGTTGAGTCGAGTATAAATATAAGAAATTGTTCTCAATTTGTTTCCCTCTTGATAGCGCAGTGGGTTAAGTCACTGTACATTTGTACATTTGTCTCCGAATATGCTTTCGTAGAGCTCCTTATTTGTCTCGAGATCGTATTTGCAGGGAATTAAAATGGAAAAAGTTAATGTGGTTAAGATGTATATACATATATATATATATATATATATATATATATATATATATATATATATATATATATATATATATATTCGAAAATAGCTGGAGTCCAGGAACCATTTTATGGAAGATTGTATACGCTGGAATAAATTGACGAACGTCGAGTCCAGCGTATACTTTCTTCCATATATATATATATATATATATATATATATATATATATATATATATATATATATATATATATATGTGTGTGTGTGTGTGTGTGTGTGTGTGTGTGTGTGTGTGTGTGATTCACCTTGGTCTTTGGATCACGTGTTGGACTCGTGATCGACAGCTATTTTCCTCCCGGAAGATAGCTCAGAGCTCGAACGACCGATCTATGGGTAATGCTTTGACCTTACACGCACACACACACACAACTCCCCGCCCACGAGTTGGAGTAACGACTCGAAGCGCAGCGATACTGAAATTATTTTCAGCCCTGGGCAGGATTCGAACCCGGACCGCCGTAGTGACAGTTTGGGACTCTACCAACTCCACCACCGAGTCATGTGTGCGCGCATGCAGGTAGAATTGCACTGAAAATTTTCAATATAAAAATCACCTCCAGCGGACGGAAAATTCCTTCTACATTTCCCACCCAAACTGTCCTCCGAGAAATATCAACTGATTAAATACTGGCCACCTGCCCACCCGCCCATCTCCCGGAACACGCGACTGACTGCACGCTAGCTAGCTATCATTATATTGCTTCGCTGCCTGAATGATAACTTTTTATTGGGTTATTTCTTTGTGATAACAATAATATTGACAGAAAATAATCAAATATGGGTACCCACCAAGAAGACAGAAAAAAACAAAAAACGCGCGACGATCTTACAAGAACGCCAGCCACAACAAAACGGAGACAAACTCGTTTAGTCCCCTTAGACGCTGATTGGCTGACGTATAAAGTGGGCGGAGTCATGCAAGTCGAAATCCGTGATGAACGATACATTGAGACTAAACGTAATACATCGCTCAGACGCTCACTGACACATCACGAAAAAAGCCGACCCGAACGTGACGCAACATTCTGCAACGTCATCGCATATTTTCTATAACTCTGTGAAAGATGCCCACGGTATTTTTGTCACGTTTTGAAGAATAACAAAATAATAATAATAATTATTAGCTCTACTAGAAATGAAGTAAATATAATCAATAGTAAGGACAGAGACGAGGGCGAGTTATCGACGACAGAAAAGTTTCTAAAGACCACAGTGTACTTTCTCAAACAATTGGAAAGTCGCAGTCGGCGTTGCAGACGACTTCACTGTGGCCACGCAAGTGGCCTAGCCAATAAAGACAGCAACTGCTAAATGAATACAAGAAATCAAATATTATAAAACTAAATTATAGCAATTAAAAATTCCCCCGAAAAATAAATGATAATAACAACAGCAGCACTACTGTTTTAATGACAAAAACATTTAGTTTGTTCACAATTTACAATACCATAGTTCTGTACATATTCGATATTAGACACCTGAATAAAAAAAAAATACTACAAACCTCTACGCATTTGTCCAAACCTGCATTCGCCCGCACCATATACCAACCGTGTGATTCACCTTGGTCTTTGGATCACGTGTTAGACTCGTGATCGACAGCTATTTCCCTCCTGGAAGAGAGCTCTGAGCTCATGACTGATCTATGGGTGACCTTACACGCACACACACGCACCCAATTCCCCGCCCACGGAGTTTGAGTAACAACTCACAGCGCAGCGATACAGAAATTATTTCAGCCCTGGGCGGGATTCGAACCCGGACCTCCGTAGTGGCAGCCGGGAACTCTAACCACTGCGCTACGAGGTGTGTGTGTGTGTGTGTGTGTGTGTGTGTGTGTGTGTGTGTGTGTGTGTGTGTGTGTGTGTGTGTGTGTGTGTGTGTGTGTGTGTGTGTGTGTGTGTGTGTGTGACGACTATTGACTAGTTATTGTTGACAGTAGCCAACAACGGAGATACACATAATAACAAAATAAAAATGCACTTATACTTAGATTTAAAGAAAACGTATATGCCGCCAGTGCTTCAAAGAAAATGAAATTAGCTGTGGTTTTAGAGAATTAAATATACAACTTCCTCTCACACTTTTCATTCAAGTGAGTTTTTATGTTGGTCGTATGTTATCACGAGGTGCAGCCCCAATAATAGCAAAATGTTATTATATCTATCTGAAGAAAATTTCTATATTTAGCTCGACCATCGCTCCACTCTCCTCCTCCCCCTCCTCCTCCTCCTCCTCCTCCACCACCACCACCACCCTGGCCCACCAGACCACTATCTACATTGCTCTGTATGCGTTAATGCAAAGTTAAGATCAAGTATGATAGAAGAAGAATGGAATAAACAAAATGAAAAGACGGACGGGCGCTCTGTACATAATCACGCCCCTTCTCCTCCCTCCTCTCCCTCCTCCTCCTTCCCTCACCTCCCTCCCACCTTCTCCCTCCCTCCTCTTTCCCTCCTCTCGTCTCGTCTCCCCCTACCTCCCTACTACCTCTCCGTCCTCCCTCCCGTTCCTTTTTTCCTCTTCCTCCTCCTCCTCCCTCACTTCTTCCTCTCCCTCCTCCTTTCCTCCCTCCCGCTAATTCTCTTCCTTCTTCTCCTCTTCCTTCCTCCCACCGCTCTTCCTCTTACCTCTATCTTTCCTCTCCTCCCCTCCTTCCTCCTCCTCCTCCTCTTCATTCCCTCCCTCCTGCCCCTTTTCCTCCCTCCCTCCCCCCTCCCACTCCATCTCCTCCCTCACTTCTTCCACTCCCTCCTCCTCCTTATCATCATCATCCCTCCCCACTTCCTCCTCCTTCTCTCCCTCTCTCCCAGCTCTTCTTCCTCCTCCTTCCTCTCCTCCTCCCTCTCTCCCGCCTGCCCTTACACCTCCTCCTTCCTTCCCTCCCTTCTCCTTCCTCTTCCTCCTTCCTTCCTTCCCTATCCCTCCCTCCCAGACTCCTTATCCTCCTCTCTCCCCCTCCTCTTCCTTCTTCTCTGCCTTCCTCCCTCCCGCCTGCTCTTTTTCCTCCTCCCCTCCCTCTTCCTCTCCCTCCTCCTCCTTTCCCCTCTCTCTCTCTCTCTCTCTCTCTCTCTCTCTCTCTCTCTCTCTCTCTCTCTCTCTCTCTCTCTCTCTCTCTCTCTCTCTCTCTCTCTCTCTCTCTCTCTCTCTCTCTCTCTCTCTCTCTCTCTCTCTCTCTCTCTCTCTCTCTCTCTCTCTCTCTCTCTCTCTCTCTCTCTCCGCAGTCGCCGCCAAAATATACCAACGGACGCAGGCTTGGGAAACAGTTAGGGTCCGCCGACTAAAGTGTCAATTTGATTCAAACTTACATGTTGAACAGGTAGTTTGTGCCACACAGAAACACCCACCCACGCATACATGCACACTGATATGTACACATATACATACACAGAGAACACTGCTAAGAACATGATAATGAAGGTGACTGCAAGAGACCATAAGGCTTACACTAGGCAGCTCCGTATCCATTGTCCAGTTTATAACCAATAACTTTATAACCATTAGGTGTGTGCCACAAACTACTAGTTCAACTTGTAAGATGCTGGGCTCGACTGTTGCTAGGCAGGAGCTTGAGTGCTGCTGGCGCAAAAAAAACCGTTGAATGTGTATTCACCTCGGATCTGCCGCAGTCTCTGTCGTGTGTGTGTGTGTGTGTATTTGTGTGTGTGTATTTGTGTGTGTGTGTGTGTGTGTGTGTGTGTGTGTGTGTGTGTGTGTGTGTGTGTGTGTGTGTGTGTGTGAGAGAGAGAGAGAGAGAGATTCACCATGGTCTTGGATGACGTATTGGACTCGTGATCGACAGCTATTTCCCTCCCGGAGGAGAGCTCAGAGCTCATATATGACCGATCTATGGGTAATACTGTGACCTCACACGCACGCGCACACACACACACACACATACACACACACAGATACACACACACACTCATAAAGACTATGACTATGAATGAATAAAAAAGTCCAATACGTGATCAAAGCCCATGGTACATAACACACACATACACACATACACACACACATACACAACTAGATACACACACAGACACACACACACATACACAACTAGATACAAACACAGAACACACACACACACACACAGACATACACACACACACACACAGACAAACACATTCCGTGCTTGGCTCTCGTCGAGAACGGACCTACACCTGAAGGTGCGAAACTATCGCCGTCAACTACTTGAATCCAGTGCTCGTCGTTAACGACTCGTACCGGCTGTCTCAAGTTGTGTTACAGTGCTACAAACTACTGCGCGCTAGTAAATCAGCCTACCTTCTTATCAAGGCCCTCCCTTCCTCGATGGAATACTCGGGGTCGGAAGCGGCGTCCAGCTTAGAGCAGGACTTAATGATTTCCGACACTGATGACGACATTAGTGTTAACCACTGGCCCGACCTGCCTCGTCCTACCTCCACTCCCCATCACCCTCCAACAACCACCCAGCATGATACCCACCAGTCTACATCGCTCCCCAGTACCAAACGGCGGGCCGACGACACCTCTACCTTCCCCGCAGGAGAATGTCAACCGCCTGCTGCCAAGACGATCAAGGGAACCTCAAGTGAGTGTAATAAGGCTCCTATTCGCCCTACCCTGCCTAATCACAGTGCTACTCCCGTTGCCCCCACCCGACCCTCACCCGCCCTTCCAGCATTTGCTCCCCGAGACAAGTATATTAAGTTGGCCTTTAGCGGGAACCCATCCACAGAAGTTAAACTCCGCTGGCTGTCAACTATCACCAAGACTTTCCACCTGCAACGGGATACGGCCGAGGTTAAGATGGCTGCACTCACCTCTCGATTCATCTACATATCAAGACAACGCACAGACATCCTGGACCGAGTTACTACAAATGAATTTATGTCACTGCCTCTTCTCCCTCAAGACTCCCCCGAAAGACCTCGTAAGTACCCCCCAATACCTGCTCACTCGCTATCCCGTTGACGTGGATCACAAGCTTGCCCTACAGCTCCCAGGAGTACACTCAGCCAGGCGCTTCATGCAGAACGGTACCCCCATCAACCGCATTGTTATTGTGTGGAGCCTCCCCGAAACACCCCCCGACACCATTACCTTTGACTTCCTCCCCCTCCTCCCCCCGTGTCAAGTCCAAAGACTCCGTGACGACCGACCCTGGTGCTACAGGTGTTGGGGTATCGGTCACATATCCAGGTACTGCTCCGCCTCCCCTAAGTGTGCCTGGTGTGCCGCCGCCCATGAATCCAGAGAATGTCCCGTCCGAAGTGCGCCCCCGCCCCCAGCTGCGACTACTTCCACCTCTGAACCGCCACCACAGCCGAACCCATCACAATGGAAGTGCCCCCGATGTCTACAGCCAGGTGTCAACGTCTGGCACGGCTGTACTCGGCGCCAGACCCAGACCAATGGCCCCACCTCAGCCCCACCACCTCCTCCCCCTGCCCGGACTGTTCTCTCTGCTCCCACCCCCCCTCAGCAAGACGCTGCCCTCCGTAAGGCCGTTGCAGCCCTTCAGGCGCGATGTGCAGCACTCGAGGACCGCTTCGCCTCCATTGACACCAGGATTGACAGCCTTGTCTCAGGCCAAACTACTACTGCCACCAGACTCTCCACACTGGCGGAATCCCAACAAACCCTCGTCTCCTCCATCTCCATGCTTGCCGAGAGAATGGAATCCATTGCAACTCGTCTCGACAAACTCTGTAAGTTACAACCCAGTACTAGCCAGTCTTCCTCGAATCGTCCATCCACCTCCACACTCCGGTCTCCTACTAGCAAACGCAACGTTCGTAACTAACATTCACCTAGACCTCCTTTCATGGAACATCAATGGTATCACCAACCACAAAAAGTACACACAATTGAAGGCATATGTACAGACACATCACCCTTGTGTCATTTTTCTACAGGAGGCGTTTCCAAACCGGCCCAACACTGCACCACAGGCACCCTCCCTTCCCGGATATATCCCCTATATTCATACGATACGAAACGGTCTTCTAACATACATACACAATACACTGATACACCGTCTTCTGCGCTCCTCTACAGACCCTGACATAACATTCCAACTCTTCGAGATAGAAATTGGGGGCGGAATCCTACAGCTCTGCAATATCTACTCTGCTCCCGCACGTCTTCGTCCAACCACTCTTCCACCACCTACGATCAAAGGTATAATATACGCAGGGGATTTCAATGCTCGACATCCTGCATTGGGAGATCGTCCTGGCACCACTAACCGCCCTGGTGTTCACCTACTATCCTTCATCCGACAACATCATCTGACCCGCTGGGACACAGGTGGCGCCACACACTCCCGGGGAGGCACCCTGGACCACGTCCTCACCTCTGGCTTGGTATCATCCCGCATCCAGTGCTCCTCAGTACCTGCATTATTCTCAGACCATATTGCTCTTCTCTTCCACTATTCTCTTCCTACGATACCTACACCCCCTATCACACGCCTACGCCTCACCATACCCCCCAAATACTGCCCGACGTACATTTCATACATGACCTGCATACTACCTACCTTAGACTGTTCCTCCCCCGACCAGTTATATAATAGCCTTGTCTCCGCCACCCACGACTTTTACAGGCTTTACGTATCACGACCCCACCTCCAACGTCGCCCTCCTCCTCCCTCGTGGTACCTAGACACCCGACTTCAGGACGCACAGAAAGAAGCGGAGCGCGTTGGACTCATGTTCCAAACTAACCCATCTCCTGAACTACTTCATCGTTACCAGCAATCCAGAGACGATTTGACAACCCTCCTAGAATGTGTAAGTACTGACTCCTGGAAGAGATTCACGGACAGAATTAATCACCAAACTAGTGTAGCCTCCATGTGGCACCTTATTCGCAGGGTAATTAAGAAGACTCCTGCTACTGCCCGTCATCATTCCCCCACCGTATTTGCCGAACAGCTCATCGTCACGTGGTCAAACCAGTCCAACCCTGCCAACCTACCTACCCCCGTCCAGGATGCCCTCTCCTCCGGTGCTTTTGCTCGTGGACTCCGCTTAGTACATGCTCTGCTGCAAGAGGATGATGAAGAAAATATACCAATAACTGAAGATGAACTACGACGTGCTCTCTTGAGAGGTAAAGCCACGTCCCCTGGGGATGATGGCATTACCTACAATGTGCTACGATTACTGCACCGTGTACCCGGTAACCCCCTCCTTCGCCTCTACAATATGTGTCTACGAGATGGATATATCCCACATGCCTGGACCACGAGTACAATAATCCCCATACCCAAGCCCGGTACAGCAAATTTCAGGCCCATCTCCCTTACATCCTGCTTCTGCAAAGTAATGGAAAGAATCTTGCTCACCCGACTGATGTACCAACTACAAGATCGCCTTTCTCCACGTCTCTTCGGCTTTCTACCCCAACGCAGCACCCATCACTGCCTCGTCGACTTATATTCTCGCCTCTCCCGTGACAGTGTTGTGGCATTTATAGATCTAAAAAGTGCATTTGATATAGCAAACCGAGACGTTATTTTAGATCAATTAATTGACTTTGGAATTAAGGGCAAATTACTACGATGGATTAAGGGCTATCTCAGTAACCGGACCTCCCGTGTCTTCTTTAGCGGTGCCTACAGCTCCTCACGGGATTTTCATCTCGGCACTCCTCAAGGAGGGGTACTAAGTCCATTTCTCTTTAATATACTTATGCATCGTCTCCTCACGTCTTTGCCCACTATTCCTGAGGTCACAATTACATGTTATGCAGATGACCTATGTATTCACTCTACCTCCCCAACACACCTACAACTCTTTCTTACTTCTCTCTCCCAAGCTTCTGCTAACTGTGGCCTTGTTGCTTCCCCACAGAAGAGCAGAATTTTCTCCTACCGCCCTCCTGCCACGCTGCCAGAGTTCATGATTGGAGACTGCATCATCCCACTAAGCTCCCAGTACTGCTACCTTGGTGCACCAGTACGAATCTCGGAAACTCTTTCTGCCCGGCGTCAATCCCATACCGTAATTCGTGAATTGCTAGATCGTCTACAACGTCGGCTCCGGCCTCTCCAGTGGCTCACCAACAACTCTTCCGGTATCTCCATCCCCGTGGCCAGAACTGTCTATATTACTTTTATACGCTCTGTTGTTGATTACCTCTCCCCTGCCTTAATTCAACTTCCTCGATATGCTTTAGAGCCACTGGAGATTTTTCAGAATAAAGCCATGAGAATCATTCTCGGTTGCCCAATGACTACCAGAATTGTCAACATGCAACGGGAATTACGGCTTCCATCCCTAGTTGAGAGGATTTATTCCAAATTCACCTGCCTCACAGTTAAGTGTATACACTTTCCCCACATCTCACCGCACTTCACAGCACTGGTCAGAGATTCTCTCGGCCCCGCTCCGCCCGTCCCCCGCCTCATGCCCCCCGGTCGCCGTCTTATAAAGTCTATCTCCTCCTTCATTCGCAGCCTAGATTTACAAGTACCAGTAGCTGACATACCACCAGGCCCTCCCCCGTGGACGCTACCCTCGCCTGTGATTAGCTTCACTCCTACAGCAAAATGTGACCCACCTCCTCTACAACTACAGCTAGCCTTGGAACATGTTACCCAGGTAACATCCTCCATCACTGCTCCGCATCGCCTCTACACTGACGGGTCACTACAATCGGATGGTGCAGCTGGAGGAGCAGTCTACTCACCTGACCTACCGCCGCCTCCTGAGGGCTGGGTCGGCCGTCGACTCAGAGATCACTCCAGCTCCACGTTGTGTGAACTATACGCCATCTTAGATGCTATCAGTCTCGTTTGCCAAAGAGGAGTGAATGCTGTCATTATATGTGACTCTAAGCCTGCACTGCAATCCCTCACCGCTATTCATCCCACTCACCATTCTGTTGTACAACAAATCCTTTCCTTTCTATCCCTACTAACTATCCGTAATCTCTGCATTGAATTTATTTGGATTCCATCTCATGTAGGTTTGCACCACAACACCAAAGTAGACCGCCTAGCAAAAGAAGCCTGCCGACTCCCCCGTCGTGGTGATGGACGACCTCTCTCCCTGCTATGTTACCTCAACAGGGTCCGCTCCGCTGCACTTCTGCCTGAGCAACGTCGACGGGACACCGAGAGACCCTTCAGTGTCACCATCACCCACTACGAATCCGTATGCCGCCACAAATACAAGTACCGCCGCAAGGGACTTATGGTTCGTCGCCACAATGTTGTATCAGCCCGACTGCGACTAGGCTACCGTCCACCGTGGCAGGTCGCCGGGGTGGAGGGCGAGCCTGTATTCACAGAATGTCGCCTATGCCACGCTCCACTAGCCAACACCATCGAGCACTACTGCCTAGCGTGCCCCACTGTAAAACATCTAATACCCCAGGGACTACCATTAGATGCAATCTGTCGTCATCTCCTATCACAAAATAGACTAGATGAAATACTTGTCCGTTACCCCCGCTTTGGTGGGTTCTCATAATACCTGATGCCCTGCGTGACATCTCAGTCTTATTCCCCTTTGAATGAATGTACAATACCCAGTGTCATATATATTACCTGCAACCCATGTATTTGTTTGTGTATATAAGTGTATGTGTACGTGTGTAAGCATGTGCATACCAGTTGCCTTACTACATTCATTATGAAAACCTCCCCCACTGTATGACGCTAATGCGTAATAAGTTAAATAAAAAAAAAAAAAAAAAAAAAAAACAGACAAACACACACACACACACAGACAAACACACACACAGACAAACACACACACACACACACACACACACACACGCACGCACAGAAACACACACACACGCACGCACACACACACATACACACACACACACACACACACACACAGGATACAGGTCGTTTCGCTACATTGCCAGTTCGCTACCAACCAGTTCGCTACATTCTTTGGTCGTTTCGCTACATTTCTTCGGTCGTTTCGCTACATTCTTTGGTCGTTTCGCTACATCCTTTCGGTCGTTTCGCTACATTCTTCGTTCGTTTCGCTACATTTCGCTACACTGTTTTTATTCGCATTTGAGATACGAATATGATAAAAAATACAATGTGTGTAGGTTTATAAAGTACCTGTAACCCATTGGACGTTTCGCTACATGGCCAGTTTGGTAGCGAAACGACCAAAGAATGTAGCGAACTGGTTGGTAGCGAACTGGCAATGTAGCGAAACGACCTGTAATTCTTCGGTCGTTTCGCTACATTGCCAGTTCGCTACCAATCAGTTCGCTACATTCTTTGGTCGTTTCGCTACATTTCTTCGGTCGTTTCGCTACATTTCTTTGGTCGTTTCGCTACATTTCTTCGGTAGTTTCGCTACATTTCCTCGGTCGTTTCGCTATATTGTTTTTTTTTTTCGCATTTTAAATACGAATATGATAACAATACAATAAGTGCAGGTTTATAAGGTCATTTTCATTTCGCTACATGGCCAGTTCGCTGCCTACCATTTCAATACATTGCTCGGTCGTTTCGCTACATCCTTTTGGTCATTTCACTACATTCTTCGGTCGTTTCGCTACATTTCGCTACACTGTTTTTATTCGCATTTGAGATACGAATATGATAAAAAATACAATGTGTGTAGGTTTATAAAGTACTTGTAACCCATTGGACGTTTCGCTACATGGCCAGTTTGGTAGTGAAACGACCAAAGAATGTAGCGAACTGGCAATGTAGCGAAACGACCTGTAATTCTTCGGTCGTTTCGCTACATTCTTCGGTCGTTTCGCTACATTTCGCTACACTGTTTTTATTCGCATTTGAGATACGAATATGATAAAAAATACAATGTGTGTAGGTTTATAAAGTACCTGTAACCCATTGGACGTTTCGCTACATGGCCAGTTTGGTAGCGAAACGACCAAAGAATGTAGCGAACTGGTTGGTAGCGAACTGGCAATGTAGCGAAACGACCTGTAATTCTTCGGTCGTTTCGCTACATTGCCAGTTCGCTACCAATCAGTTCGCTACATTCTTTGGTCGTTTCGCTACATTTCTTCGGTCGTTTCGCTACATTTCTTTGGTCGTTTCGCTACATTTCTTCGGTAGTTTCGCTACATTTCCTCGGTCGTTTCGCTATATTGTTTTTTTTTCGCATTTTAAATACGAATATGATAACAATACAATAAGTGCAGGTTTATAAGGTCATTTTCATTTCGCTACATGGCCAGTTCGCTGCCTACCATTTCAATACATTGCTCGGTCGTTTCGCTACATCCTTTTGGTCATTTCACTACATTCTTCGGTCGTTTCGCTACATTTCGCTACACTGTTTTTATTCGCATTTGAGATACGAATATGATAAAAAATACAATGTGTGTAGGGTTATAAAGTACTTGTAACCCATTGGACGTTTCGCTACATGGCCAGTTTGGTAGTGAAACGACCAAAGAATGTAGCGAACTGGCAATGTAGCGAAACGACCTGTAATTCTTCGGTCGTTTCGCTACATTCTTTGGTCGTTTCGCTACATTTCGCTACGGATACAGGTCGTTTCGCTACATTGCCAGTTCGCTACCAACCAGTTCGCTACATTCTTTGGTCGTTTCGCTACATTTCTTCGGTCGTTTCGCTACATTCTTTGGTCGTTTCGCTACATCCTTTCGGTCGTTTCGCTACATTCTTCGGTCGTTTCGCTACATTTCGCTACACTGTTTTTATTCGCAGTTGAGATACGAATATGATAAAAAATACAATGTGTGTAGGTTTATAAAGTACCTGTAACCATTGGACGTTTCGCTACATGGCCAGTTTGGTAGCGAAACGACCAAAGAATGTAGCGAACTGGTTGGTAGCGAACTGGCAATGTAGCGAAACGACCTGTAATTCTTCGGTCGTTTCGCTACATTGCCAGTTCGCTACCAACCAGTTCGCTACATTCTTTGGTCGTTTCGCTACATTTCTTCGGTCGTTTCGCTACATTCTTTGGTCGTTTCGCTACATCCTTTCGGTCGTTTCGCTACAATCTTCGGTCGTTTCGCTACATTTCGCTACACTGTTTTTATTCGCAGTTGAGATACGAATATGATAAAAAAAAATACAATGTGTGTAGGTTTATAAAGTACCTGTAACCCATTGGACGTTTCGCTACATGGCCAGTTTGGTAGCGAAACGACCAAAGAATGTAGCGAACTGGTTGGTAGCGAACTGGCAATGTAGCGAAACGACCTGTAATTCTTCGGTCGTTTCGCTACATTTCGCTACACTGTTTTTATTCGCATTTGAGATACGAATATGATAAAAAAAAATACAATGTGTGTAGGTTTATAAAGTACCTGTAACCCATTGGACGTTTCGCTACATGGCCAGTTTGGTAGCGAAACGACCAAAGAATGTAGCGAACTGGTTGGTAGCGAACTGGCAATGTAGCGAAACGACCTGTAATTCTTCGGTCGTTTCGCTACATGGCCAGTTCTCTACAAACCATTTCGTTACATTGTTTCGGTCGTTTCGCTACATTGGTTCGGTCGTTTCGCTATATTCTTCGGTCGTTTCGCTACATTTCGCTACACTGTTTTTTCGCATTTGAGATCTGAATATGATAAAAAAAAAATACAATGTGTGTAGGTTTATAAAGTACCTGTAACCCATTGGACGTTTCGCTACATGGCCAGTTTGGTAGCGAAACGACCAAAGAATGTAGCGAACTGGTTGGTAGCGAACTGGCAATGTAGCGAAACGACCTGTAATTCTTCGGTCGTTTCGCTACATTGCCAGTTCGCTACCAACCAGTTCGCTACATTCTTTGGTCGTTTCGCTACCAAACTGGCCATGTAGCGAAACGTCCAATGGGTCACAGGTACTTTATAAACCTACACACATTGTATTTTTTATCATATTCGTATCTCAACTGCGAATAAAAACAGTGTAGCGAAATGTAGCGAAACGACCGAAGATTGTAGCGAAACTGGATTATCGATGGCGAATATTGCCACTGGAGTGTGACAACTCAGCCTTGAATAAAAAGGAGAGTGATAAGTTTTAGGCTGCATTATTAAAAGATATACCAAACTTAACAGAACTTTTACAGTGTGCACTCTGTTCTTAGCCTACTCCATTCGATTGCAGAATGTGAGTTTTTAGTAAAATTAACCTTTTCAAAATTAAGGCAAGAAATAGGTTGAAGACAGCAACTGTAAATGGGGCACTGCTAGCAACAGAATGTATGAAGTCTACTGGAACATGCTGTAAAAACTTTAACCCAACAAATGATATGTATTCTCTCTTGGCAGCCAAGGAACTATACAGTAACACCTCACCTTCTGAGGGCAGGATAGATAAGTTAGGGGAGAGGGAGGAAGGGGGGATTTGAGGGCTTAGTGGAAGGGAAGAATGAAATGGAAGGAAGTAGGTTTTGATAGATGTGGGCCAGACCCACTTGCTCGGGACTCATGTTAAGTCATGAAGTATAACTTGTGTCTAGAATATGAATAGTTATTTTTAACATACAAATATGAAAGTTTTTCTTTAAAAAAATTCATTTCTTTACACTGATGATGAGGCCTATTATACGTGATTTGCTATTGAGGTATGATATGTGTTAAAATGTGATTATTTGATTATTCCCAATGAAACACTAATTTGTAAAAGATAATTTATTGGAATTTCTCTATATAAAATTTAGAAATAATGCATAAAGTGTAAATTTAATCTATCTCATGGAATATATATTAGATCTCATAAAGTACGATAGTTTGAACGATATTTCTTTAAAAATAGTACCATAATTTTGTCATGAAAACAATAAATTTGAAGTCCCTGTACGATAATATTATGTTCAGAATCTGGCAACCCAGAATCTGGCAACCCAACCGAGCCAGATAATAGAGGAAGAGCGCAGCCAAACAAACAAGTATTCGTATCCGAATTTATCTTAATTCTGCTATTAATTTCGTGTCCCATATTTTGGTGATTTTTTTTCCATACCATTTAGTAAGCACTAGGCCTTATATTCTGTTAATAATAGTTTTGTGAGGAGCAAGTGGAGTCCTGTAATCATATAATTTACCAATTGCATTACTGTGGGCCCATCCACGTAGGCCTGTTCGCTAGTGTTACGATTAGGCGTAATTTTGTTATTTGTTGGAAAACATCGTATTTGGTTTGATTTTCATTCACAAGAATTCTGTGTTTCATATTTTGGTGATTTTTACCCATGCCCATCTGGTAAACATTATTTCTATTATTAATTTCGTATACCAGATTTTGGTGATTTTATTTATCCAGTAAGTATATTTCTGTTATTGATAGTTTTGTGAGGAGCAAGTGGAGTCCTGTAGTCATTTAATTTGCCATTGCATTGCTGTAGGCCCATCCACTTAGGCCTATAAGCTAGTGTTACGAGTAGGCGTATTTTTGTTATTTGCTGGAAAACATCGTATTCGGTTTGATTTTCATTCAGAAGAACTCCGTGGTTCATATTTTGGTGATTTTTACCCATGCCCATCTTGTAAACATTATTTCTGTTATTAATTTCGTATACCAGATTTTGGTGATTTTTTTTTATCCAGTAAGCACTAGGCCTTATATTTCTGTTATTGATAGTTTTGTGAGGAGCAGCTGAGTCCTGTAGTCATTTAATTTGCCATTGCATTGCTGTAGGCCCATCCACTTAGGCCTATTAGCTAGTGTTACGATTAGGCGTATTTTTGTTATTTGTTGGAAAACATCGTATTTGGTTTGTTTTCATTCACAAGAATTCCGTATTCCATATTTTGGTGATTTTTACCCATGCCCATCTTGTAAACATTATTTCTGTTATTAATTTCGTATACCAGATTTTGGTGATTTTTTTTTATCCAGTAAGCACTAGGCCTTATATTTCTGTTATTAATAGTTTTGTGAGGAGCAAGTGGAGTCCTGCAGTCATTTCATTTGTCATTGCCTATTAGCTAGTGTTACGATTAGGCGTATTTTTGTTATTTGTTGGAAAACATCGTCAAACCAAACAAGATGCCAAGGCGAAAGTCATATCCATGCGGCGACTGTATGCGTAGGTGTCGGTCAGATGTTATTATGTGCGAGCGTTGTAATACATGGTACCACAGGACATGTCAAGAACTTTCGCAAGCCATGTTTGAAGAATTGGGAAACATGCCCCTCGGATACTGGTGCCAGCAGTGCGTCCGACAAACCCATGCACCCGACAACTTCGACTACATGCTATCACGCCAGAGACTACGGGACGTCGCTCATGACATCGAGCTCCTGAAGATGGCAGCAAGACGAGAAGAAATTTTCCTTCGCAAAGTCCCTGAAATTAATGCACCACCCGGGTTCAACAAATATCAAGACGGCATTCACAAAGTAGACGAACATGCCGAGGCGATTCTGGCGAAGTTCGGAGGAATGAAGGGCAGGAGACCGATTGCTGTTCCCGGTGATGGTGACTGTCTTTTCCATTCTGTGTCTGTTGCTCTTTGTGGTCACACAGGCCTCTCAGCGCAATTAAGGATCAGGACAGCGATAGAAATGATTTCCTACCGAGACTTTTACCAGCAGCAGAACGATGATCCAGAATGGGAGGCGATGACCCCCGCATACGAAGACTCTAGTGCTGATTGCTTCCAAGGAAATTATTCATCGGGGTGGACTATTCACGCCCTGTCTACTGTGGTCAAGTCAACAATTTTTTCAACGTATCCGCCAATGAATGGTCTTCAAGATCCTTGTGCCAGCCGGCTGAGTACAGCATTTGTACCTCGGGGTTTACGGCAGCGAGGCAGGTCAAATTCCATCAATATCATGTGGACCCTTTTCGGCAGCACAGGAGGTAGTCGAGGAATTTGGACGCCGAATCATTTTGTGCCGTTACTAGAGGTATCACAGGAACGAAAACGTAGTCCAACAGAAGACCGCACACTGGCATATTCATTGTCAGATGAAGTTTTAGTTGTAGCCGAAGGACCATCATCAGATGAGCCCGTAGTTTCAGATGAGATAGCCCTACCAACCCAACAGCCATCATTAGATCAGCCAATAGTTATAGATGTAGGCCAATGGCCATCACCAGACGCCATGAACGAAACGTACACGGAAAGGCGAGACACGCAGCCCGAGGGAATCAACGTGTCGTCTATAGTCTCACTGTCATCCACTGTCATTTCGGCTGCAGAAGACTTCCAGTTAACGTTTGAGGTAATCGCAGATGGTACAAAAAGGTCGAAGGAAAAGCTGGTCGACAGTCGCGGTTACATGTACAATGTCCAGAGACGTAGGAAAAACACTACGGACTGGCAATGTACAGTGCGACCTAAAAAGAATCCGTGCCGTGCCAGCGTCATTCAGAAGGGGAGCTGGTTCATAGTGGGGAAAAAGGATCACAATCACCAGGGACAACCCGGAGCAGGAATCGTCACGAAAGTCAAGGCGTCAATGAAGACGAAAGCTAAAGATAATGTTTTCAAGCCAGCAACGGCAATCGTAACAGAAGTTCTGCTGGAGAATATCGGATCGGCCCCTTGTCCAACCCTACCAAAAGCCGATAACCTGACCAGAGCAACGAACCGTTTCCGACAGAAGAACAGGCCTAAAGATCCAAAAGACCTTGAATTTGAACTGCAGAACGACCATATACCGGTGGAATTTCTAAAGGGAGATGTTAAAGTAAAGGACCGCCGCCATCTTATATTTTCTACGGATGAGCAGCTGAATTTACTGCGTAACGCGAAAACATGGTACGCCGATGGAACGTTCAAATTGTGCCGGGACCCGTTCAAGCAGCTGTTCTCCATCAACGCCTTCGTAAAAAGTGGGGAAAACACGAAACAGATACCACTTGCCTTCGCACTGATGTCCGGAAGAAGAAAAAAGGATTACAAGGCCGTATTAAAGAAACTCAAGGATGAATTAGGTACTGCCCATGTTCGCAATCTTGTGATTGACTTCGAGATTGCAATGTGGACAGCCTTTCCACGAGTTTTTCCTGGGGTCAAGATTACCGGCTGTCTCTTTCACTGGACACAGTCAGTATGGCGAAAGGCCCAGGAAATCGGCCTGCAACATGCATTCATAAACGACAACGCAGTGCACGAATTCATCAAGAAGCTGATGGCCTTACCGTTTCTACCGTCAGAACACATCCCAAGAATTTTCGAAGATCTAAAGACAAAGGCAAATTCACCTGCGCTGGAACGTCTCGTTTCCTACATTGAAGATACCTGGATCATCAGCAGCGATTGGCCCCCTGCCGCATGGAGTATTTTTATGTCACCCATAAGAACGAACAATGATGTCGAGGGGTGGCATCATGCCATTAACCGTAGGGCAGGTGACAGGTGTGGCTTACCTTTTTACCAGCTCATTGAATTGCTTCATGACGAGGCAAGAATCGCCAGCCTTCAAGTCCGCCTCGTATCGGATGGTAAGCTAGGTAGGATTCAGAGGAAGAAGTACGTTCAGCTGCAGAAGAAGATCTTCGATATTTGGCAGGCCTATAACGACGGTAGGAAAACGGCGGAACAGCTTCTGAATGCCTGTTCTCACTTGAACGGTCCCGTGATCAATCACCAGTAGGCCCATCAAGCTGTCCGTCCACTAGGCTTATGTTCACTTAGGTCCATCTTACTGATATTTCGGATTTTATTTCATACCGGTATAGACCCTAAAAACTTTGTAGTGGTGTCCAAACAGGCATAATGTACTTTTACGGGTGCTTATCCGTCCAAACCAGAGCATAGATATTTCTTTTCTTTGCGATAACAAATCAATTTCCTTTCTTTGCAACAGACCAATTTCTCTTCTTTGCAATGAAAGTTGTTTCATCCCCCTTTAAAGTGTCCAAACAGGCATATTGTACTTCAACGGGTGCTTGTCCGTCCAAACCAGAGCATGAATATTTCTTTTCTTTGCAACAGAACAATTTCTTTTCTTTGCAATGAAATTTGTTTCATCCCCGTTTGAAGTGTCCAAAAAGGCATATTGTAGTTTAACGGGTGCTTGTCCGTCCAAACCAGAGCATAATTATTTATTTTCTTTGCGATGACAAATCAATTTCTTTTCTTTGCAAAAGACCAATTTCTTTTCTTTACAATGAAAGTTGTTCCACCGCCGTTTGAAGTGTAAGCTATTAATTTTCATTTCTAAGTTAATTTGTTAATCTTATCTATCGCCAAATCGCCTGATTAGGCAAATTCTTCTGTCTCACATAGAGTTACTTTATAAACCTGCACATATCGTATTTCTTATCATATTCGGATCTCAAATGCGAAAAAATATAATGTAGCGAAATATAGCGAAACGATCGAACAATGTATCTAAACGACCCAAACAATGTAGCAAAACGACCGTGTAACTGGTCATTTTGCTACAGAGCCAGTTCGCTACATTGTTCTGTCGTTTCGTTACATTATTCGGTCATTTCGCTACAATTTTTTTCGAAGTTGAGATCCGAATATGATAAAAAAGAAACATATGTCAGTATACAATGTATAATGTGCTATTACTATAGAATACTAGTAGTTACCAATCATTTGTTCTTCAAGTATGCTATTTTCTTATGGTCTACGGTCTTTTTAATGTGCCCCCACTAAGTGTTGGATGCATGGCTACTGGTCGATAGCTTTGGTGGGGAAACATTGATTAGGACCATCTAATGTGCTTACGGCATATACCTATGATATTTTTTCTTTGTAGGCTTACAATTTTTTCTGTTTTTTATTTGTGCTACTTTTACACATAGGCCTGTAGTCTTTTTAATGTGCCCCACCAACTGTTGGCTGGATTGCTACTGGTCGATATCTTTGGTGGGGAAACATTGATTAAGACCATCCGATGTGCTCACGGTATGACATTTTTTTCTCTTACTAGTATGTGTTATTTTCCTGTGTTTCAAAACAATGAAAATTCTGTTCTACTTCATTCTAAGGATATAAAACTCCGGCTTATTTTACCTATTTTTGTCCTAGTTTTTGGGAAACAATTTTGGGCGGGTGATCAAAAGTTGAACAATCCATTTTTTTATTATTATTATTATTATTTTTTTTATTATTATTTTTTTTTTTAAGAAAAATAATTTTGCACTGTGCTTCCCAGCTGATGAGGTCCTGAGCACAGTTGATCAAAAGCTGAACAATCCAATTCAATTTTTTTGTAATAATAATAATAATAGATAAATAAATAAATAAACAATTTTGCACTGCGCTTCCCAGCTGATGAGGCCTTGAGCACAGTTACACACACACACACATATATATATATATATATATAAATATATATATATATATATATATATATATATATATATATATATATATATATATATATATATATATATATATATATATATATATGAAAAAAGGACCGAAACTGATGAAACGTATCTTCCGCCCTTTTTATGCAATCGAAGATACGCATCATCAGTCCTGGGGCACACAGATACGACCGACCAATATCACAAATATTTTTTGTAGCCCTGAAAATGCCTAAACCATGGAGGTAGTGTTACCTGGTCAAGGGGGCATCAACCTCATAAGAACATAAGAATGAAGGAGACTGCAAGAGACAATAAGGCCTACCTTAGGCAGCTCCGTATCCATCACCACCTCATCCCCATCCATAAAGTTGTCTAATAGTTTCTTAAAGCAATTAGTAGTTTCAGCGCTTACTACATGATTACTAATTTATTCCGTCGTCGACCACCCTATTAATAAAACAATTCTTGCCTATTTCCTTCTTAAATTTAAATTTGTCCAGTTTATAACCATTACTGCGAGTCCTGGCCTGTTGTTTTGATATGATGAAATTTTTTTCATCACCCTTGATAAAGCCTTTGATCCACTTGAACACCTCTATTAGATCACCCCGCACTCTGCGTCTTTCCAGAGAGTGTAAGTTAAGGTGCTTAAGCCTCTTTTGTAAAGCAAATTTCTGAGTCCATGTATCATTTTGGTCATTCTTCTCTGTACTAATTCTAGTGAATTGATGTCCATTCTGTAGGACGGAGACCAAAACTACCGCATAGTCAAGGATGGGTCTAACTATCGCTAGATAGTTTAATGATTACCTCTGCACTTCTATTTGTTACCGTCCTAGCAATGAAACCTAATGCTCTGTACCCAGGGTCTTCCTCCAATCCTGGGTCGCGTCGTCAGACCCTGGAGACACAATCGGTTGAACTGCAATATTCTTGCAATATAAACTTTAATTGAAAAATATTCCGTTTAAAGCTCAAACCAATCAGGTTGCAGGATTCGACTTATATTGCCAGGGCTAACATTTAGTGCAAACGGTAAGCCTATGGCATAGGCGCGGCCTATAAGAACATAAGAAATAAAGGAGACTGCAAAAGACCATAAGGCCTACACTAGGCAGCTCCGTATCCATCACCACCTGTCATCCCCATCCATAAAGTTGTCTAATCGTTTTTTAAAACAACTGATAGTTTCAGCGCTTACTACATGGTTACTAAATTTATTCCATTCATCGACCACCCTATTTGTAAACCAATTCTTGCCTATTTCCTTCTTAAATCTAAATTTGTCCAGCTCATACCCATTACTGCGAGTCCTGCCCTGTTGTTTTATGATGACCTTGTTTGCATCACCCTTGTTAAAACCTTTGATCCACTTGAACACTTCTATTAGATCACCCCGCACTCTGCGTCTTTCCAGAGAGTGTAAGTTTAGGTGCCTAAGCCTCTCTTTGTATGGTAAATTTCCGAGTCCTTGTATCATATTACAATTACGTTTAATGAAACTGAACAATACACATTATTTTGTAATAAGCACATTTCGAATAAAAGAAAGAGAAAATAATAAAAAATAAGAATTATTCATCCCAGTTTTAAATAATTTAGGTCCCACCTAATTCCAACTGAATCTGAAGATGACATATTTTATTTTAGAACGCCCGTTCATTTCACGCACATGGCATATATATTAGTGTGTCTTGTGCGTGAAACTAAAGTGGAACTCACCTAGAAAACGCGCCCAACTCTGGTAATGTGCATGATAAGTCACTATTTTATAATTATCTGCCCGATAATCTGCCTGACGATAGCATAAAACAAGGCCTGATAACAACAAATTTATTTATCGCCAATTAGGTAAATTCTACTTCCGGAGCCTGCAAAAATACTTTACAAATTTGCACACATTGTATTTTTAATCATATTCGTATCTCAAATGTGATAAAAAACAGTGTAGCGAAATGTAGGGCAACGACCAAAGAATGTAGCGAAACGACCGAAAGAATGTAGCAAAACGACCGAAAGAATGTAGCGAAACGACCGAAAGGATGTAGCGAAACGACCAAACAATGTAGCCAAATGTAGCGAAACGACCAAAGAATGTAGCGAACTGGTTGGTAGCGAACTGGCAATGTAGCGAAACGACCGAAGAAATAGCAAATCGTTTGTAGCAAACTGGACATGTAGTGAAACGTCCAATGGGTTCCAGGTACTTTATAAACCTACACACATTGTATTTTTTATCATATTCGTATCTCAAATGCGAATAAAAACAGTGTGGCGAAATGTAGCGAAACGACCGAAGAATGTAGCGAAACGACCAAAGAAATGTAGCGAAACGACCAAAGAATGTAGCGAACTGGTTGGTAGCGAACTGGCAATGTAGCGAAACGACCGAAGAAATAGCAAATCGTTTGTAGCAAACTGGACATGTAGCGAAACGTCCAATGGGTTCCAGGTACTTTATAAACCTACACACATTGTACTTTTTATCATATTCGTATCTCAAATGCAAATAAGAATAGTGTAGCGAAACGACCGAAGAATGTAGCGAAACGACCAAAGAATGTAGCGAAACGACCAAAGAATGTAGCGAACTGGTTGGTAGCGAACTGGCAATGTAGCGAAACGACCAAAGAATGTAGCGAAACGACCAAAGAAATGTAGCGAAACGACCAAAGAATGTAGCGAACTGGTTGGTAGCGAACTGGCAATGTAGCGAAACGACCGAAGAATGTAGCGAAACGACCGAAGAATGTAGCAAATCGGTAGTAGCAAACTGGCCATGTAGCGAAACGTCCAATGGGTTACAGGTACTTGATAAACCTACACACATTGTATTTTCTATCATATTCGTATCTCAAATACGAATAAAAATAGTGTAGCGAAATGTAGCGAAACGACCGAAGAATGTAGCGAAACGACCGAAAGGATGTAGCGAAACGACCAAAGAATGTAGCGAAACGACCGAAGAAATGTAGCGAAACGACCAAAGAATGTAGCGAACTGGTTGGTAGCGAACTGGCAATGTAGCGAAACGACCAGACACCATTCATATCATCATCATCATCTTTCGAGAGGGATATAGCTGTCTATCACAAGTCCAACACCACGGTGACGACGATGATGATGATGGTAATGCTGCTGATGCTGCTGATGCTGCTGCTGCAGCTACTGCTGCTGCTGATGATGATCCTGCTGCTGCTGCTGCTGCTGATGATGATGCTGATAATGGTGATGATGATGATCCTGCTGTTGCTGCTGCTGCTGCGGCTGCCGCTACTGCTGCTGCCGCTGCCGCTGCTGCTGCTGCGGCTGCCGCTACTGCTGCTGCCGCTGCCGCTGCTGCTACTGCTGCCGCTGCCGCTGCTGCTCCTGCTTCTGCCGCTGCTGCTGCTGTCGCTGTGTGTGTGTGTGTGTGTGTGTGCGTGCGCGCGCGTGTGTGTGTGCGTGCCAGTGTGTCCGTGTGTGTGTGTGTGTGTGTGTGTGTGTGTGTGTGTCTATGTGTCTGTGTGATTGACCATGGTCTTTGATCACGTGTTGGACTAGTGAGTGACAGCTATAAGTAAACGCCACTTTTATTGACCTCAGTAAATTGTGTGTGTGTGTGTGTGTGTGTATGTGTGTGTGTGCGTGCGTGTGTGTGTATGTGTGTGTATGTCTGTGTGTGTGTGTGTGTGTGTGTGTGTATGTGTGTGTGTGTGTGTGTGTGTGTGTGTGTGTTTGTATCTAGTTGTGTATGTGTGTGTGTGTGTGTCTGTGTCTGTATCTAGTTGTGTATGTGTGTGTGTGTGTGTGTGTGTGAGTGTGTGTGTGTGTGTGTGTGTGTGTATGTGTGTGTTATGTACCATGGGCTTTGATCACGTATTGGACTTTTTTATTCATTCATAGTCATAGTCTTTATGAGTGTGTGTGTGTGTGTATCTGTGTGTGTGTGTGTGTGTGTGTGTGTGTGTGTGTGTGTGTGTGTGTGTGCGCGTGCGTGTGAGGTCACAGTATTACCCATAGATCGGTCATATATGAGCTCTGAGCTCTCCTCCGGGAGGGAAATAGCTGTCGATCACGAGTCCAATACGTCATCCAAGACCATGGTGAATCTCTCTCTCTCTCTCTCTCACATACACACACACACACACACACACACACACATACACACACACACACACACACACACACACACACACACACACACACACACACACACACACACACACACACACACACACACACACACACACACACGGCTCGGTGGCGGATTGGTAAAGCACTGGCCTCACAAGCCAGAGAACCGGGGTTCGATTCCCCGGTCGGGCGGAGATAAGTTGGGTTTGTCTCCTTTCACGTGTAGCCCCTGTTCACCTAGCAGCGAGTAGGTACGGGACGTTAGTCAAGGAGTTGTGACCTTGCTGTCCCGGTGTGTGGTGTGTGAGTGGTCTCAGACCTACCCAGAGATCGGCTAATAAGGAGCTCTGAGCTCACTGCCGTAGGGTGGTGTCTGGCTGTCTCGACAGAGACTGCAGCAGATCCGAGGTGAATACACACACAAACATACACACACACACACGACAGAGACTGCAGCAGATCCGAGGTGAATACACATCCAACGGTTTTTTGCGCCAGCAGCAATCAAGCACCTGCCTAGCAACAGTCGAGCCAGCATCTTACAAGTTGAACTAGTAGTTTTTGGCACACACCTAATGGTTATAAAGTTATTGGTTATAAACTGGACAATGGATACGGAGCTGCCTAGTGTAAGCCTTATGGTCTCTTGCAGTCACCTTCATTATCATGTTCTTAGCAGTGTTCTCTGTGTATGTATATGTGTACATATCAATGTGCATGTATGCGTGGGTGGGTGTTTCTGTGTGGCACAAACTACCTGTTCAACATGTAAGTTTGAATCAAATTGACACTTTAGTCGGCGGACCCTAACTGTTTCCACTACCAGCGTCCGTTGGTATATTTTTGCGGCGACTGGGGGGGGGGAGGGAGAGAGAGAGAGAGAAAGAGAGAGAGAGAGAGAGAGAGAGAGAGAGAGAGAGAGAGAGAGAGAGAGAGAGAGAGTGTGTTAGTGATTACGTGTTGTACTTGTCATCGACAGCTATTTCCCTTTCTCCCTCTCGAAAAATGATGATGGATGATGATGATGTATGATGATGATGATGGATGATCATGATGATCATGATGGATGATGATGATGGATGATCATGATGATCATGATGGATGATGATGATGGATATTGATGATGATGATGGATGATAATGATGATGGATGATGATGGATGATCATGATGGATGATCATGATGATCATGATGGATGATGATGATGGATATTGATGATGATGATGGATGATAATGATGATGGATGATGATGACGGATGATGGATGATGATGACGGATGATGGATGATGATGATGATGATGATGATGGATGATGATGATGATGATGGATGATAATGATGATGGATGATGATGGATGATGATGATGGAGATTGATGGATGATGATGATGGATGATGATGATGATGGAGATTGATGGATGATGATGATGGATGACGATGAAGGATGACGATGATGGATGATGATGATGGATGATGATTGATGATGATGGATGATGATGATGGATGATGATGATGGATGATGATGACGGATGATGATGATGGATGATGATTGATGATGATGATGGATGGATGGTTGATGGATGGATGGTTGATGGATGGATGATGATGATGGATGATGATGATGATGGATGATGATGACGGATGATGGATGATGATGATGGATGATGATGATGATGATGGATGATGATGAAGGATGATGATGGATGGATGATGATTGATGATGATGATGGATGGATGGATGATGGATGTATGTTGGATGGATGATGATGGATGATGATGATGGATGATGATGGATGATGATGATGATGATGATGATGATGATGAATATGATGATGATGAATATGATGATGATGAATATGATGATGATGATGATGATGATGATGATGATGATGATGTATATGCATGTATTCACTTTTCACTTGGTCTTTGGATCACGTGTTGGACTCGTGATCGACAGCTATTTCCCTCCTGGAAGAGAGCTCAGAGCTCGTAGGTCCGATCTATGGGTAATGCTATGACCTTGCACACACACACCCCCCCAACTCCCCGCCCACGAGAGTTGGAGTAACACCCCTCAGCGCTGCGATACTGATATTATTTCAGCCCCGGGCGAGGGTCGAACCCGGACCTCCGTAGTGGCAGGCCAGAGCTCTAACCACAGCGCCATGAGAGGTGTAGTGTGTGTGTGTGTGTGTGTGCGTGCGTGTGTTTGTGTGTGAGAGATTCACCATGGCCTTGCATCACGTGTTGGACTCGTAATCAAAAGCTGTTTCCCTCCCGGTGGTGAGCTCAGAGCTCATAATTATATGACTGATCTATGGGTAATACTTTGACCTTACACACACACACGCACACACACACACACACACACACACACACACACACACACACACACACACACACACACACACACACACACACACACACACACACACACACACACACACACACACACACACACACACACACACACACACACACACACACCTCTCATGGCGCTGTGGTTAGAGCTCTGGCCTGCCACTACGGAGGTCCGGGTTCGACTCTCGCCCGGGGCTGAAATAATATCAGTATCGCAGCGCTGAGGGGTGTTACTCCAACTCTCGTGGGCGGGGAGTTGGGGGTGTGTGTGTGTGCAAGGTCATAGCATTACCCATAGATCGGACCTACGAGCTCTGAGCTCTCTTCCAGGAGGGAAATAGCTGTCGATCACGAGTCCAACACGTGATCCAAAGACCAAGTGAATACACACACACACACACACACACACACACACACACACACACACACGTACGCACACACGCACGCACGCACGCACGCACACACACACATACACACACAATTATTTTAATATGGACACGAGCGTCACATGTCAGTCACGCCACACTCGGGCAGCCAATCAGCGATCGTTTCGCGGTGCATGTCGATGCTTGTCCGGCACAAACTACCTGTTCAACATGTAAGTTTGAATCCAATTGACACTTTAGTCGGCGGAGCCTAACTGTTTCCCAAGCCTGCGTCCGTTGGTATATTTTGGCGGCGACTGCGAGAGAGAGAGAGAGAGAGAGAGAGAGAGAGAGAGAGAGAGAGAGAGAGAGAGAGAGAGAGAGAGAGAGAGAGAGAGAGAGAGAGAGAGAGAGAGAGAGAGAGAGAGAGAGAGAGAGAGAGAGAGAGAGAGAGAGAGAGAGAGAGAGAGAGAGAGATTATTTTTTATTTTATTAATTTATTACGCCAAGGCGTCAGTCAGTACATGGATATACAAGTACAAAATGTTAATATAATGCATCAGATGGATACACAATCAATAATAGTACAATGCATATGAGTCAGAGCCTCAATAATGTCATATCTGTAATAGCAATATAACATTGAATACAATGTGATAGTCTTAGTAATAAATGACAGCAGTGAGGACAATAAGTCCCACAACCAAGCGCAGTACAATCACGAACATTTGACAGACATAGGACATAATGGTAGTGTGCATAGACAGACCTAAATGACATACCATGTACATTCAAAATCCCACAAAACAAAATCCCATAAGTCAAAATCCCACATTCAATATACCATTGTTCAAAATCCCACACTTCATGGTCAAAATCCCACATGTATCTTAATTCAATGTTTTATGACATGTAGAACCCATTCCATATGGAAATGTGTCTAAATTTCAGTTCACCGGTGCAAGTCTATATCTTTTGCTTAGGAGCCATGGCGAAGTTTCCATCCATAAATTGAAATAAGCATGAACTGAAATCTGATCCTCAATTAGTTAGAATATTCAATAAGTAGTAGTTCATCAACCAGAAATTATTGTTAATTTGTTGGAATTCAACAAATTAGATAGATTAAAGGGTATGGCACAACAAGGCAACTAACTTGAGTTCATTGAATTCAGTTCACATTCACAAATAAGTTACTAATCACTAATCAGTTACTCTTTGATCATTTATCTCATGATCAATGAGATAACATGCAAACTGGTTGATGAACTACTACTTATTGAATATTCTAACTAATTGAGGATCAGATTTCAGTTATAATTGTTATTAATTACCTGAACACTTATCAGGAAGGCAGTTTTGCAATATAAAGGGCCCAAATCCTGGAAAATTAAACCAGTCTCTTAGCAGATATCAAAGCGTAAACATGGAATTTGTAAAAACAGCAAAAGGTGGAGTCAAGATATGTCTCAATGGCTATATGTACGTGAAGAAATATACAACAGCAAAACAGATAAGATGGAATTGTGTGAAGAGTCGATTAATGATAAATGATCAAAGAGTAACTGATTAGTGATTAGTAACTTATTTGTGAATGTGAACTGAATTCAATGAACTCAAGTTAGTTGCCTTGTTGTGCCATACCCTTTAATCTATCTAATTTGTTGAATTCCAACAAATTAACAATAATTTCTAAAAGCCCAGCTACCTGAAGTCAATTTTAATTAATTGTTTCCAATTCTTTGATGTTATAAACATACCTACAAAACATTGATCGGTTCCACATCTATATCCAACTATATGACAATAATATAAAACATTTTTTGATATTATAGTTATGTATGATAAGATAGTATGGGATTTTGATCAATGATATATGGGATTATGAATTATGGGATTTTGATTGTGGGTTTTCGACATGTGGGATTTTGTAACTGTGGGATTATGACATGGATTCTTTAAAAGTAACGATTTTTTGGTACCTCAGTGATTATATTATTCTTGTGATACGCAAGTGTTTGTGAAGTGTTTCTGAGTGCTTTATATATCTTATTCTAATTAACGTGAATCGATTTGATATACTTGAAATTACAACTATTGGTAAAACTGTTATAATTATTCAATTTCAAGTCTATTATCGTTGTGTTGAACAACACAAACCGTTGACATTGACGACAGTGTGCGAATAATTTGAAAAAATAACGAATTTAGTAAAAGTGAGAAAGTGTATTACAACGGGACCACCAATTCGTCATATGATGGAGCACCTCGCCGTTGTTGACATAAGTACAAACAACCACTAAACACGTGAGGCTCCGCTCCCTCCCCACTCTCTCTTTCCCTCCCCTCCTCTCTCTCTCTCTCTCTCTCTCTCTCTCTCTCTCTCTCTCTCTCTCTCTCTCTCTCTCTCTCTCTCTCTCTCCCTCCCTCCCTCCCTCCCTCCCTCCTCCTTGTCTCTCTCTATCACTCCCTCCTCTTTGTCTCTCTCTCACCCCCTCCTCTCTCTCTGCCTCCCTCCCTCCTCTCTCTCTCTCTCTCTCTCTCGCTCCTCTCTCTCTCTCTCTCTCTCTCTCTCTCTCTCTCTCTCTCTCTCTCTCTCTCTCTCTCTCTCTCTCTCTCTCTCTCTCTCTCTCTCTCTCTCTCTCTCTCTCTCTCTCTCTCTCTCCCTCTCCACTCTCTCTCTCTCTCTCTCTCTCTCTCTCCCTCTCCACTCTCTCTCTCTCTCTCTCTCCCTCTCCCTCCCTTCCTCCTCTCCCTCTCCCCTTCCTCCTCCCTCCCTCCCTTTCCCCCCCTTCCTCCTCCCTCCCTCCCTTTCCCCCCCTCCCCCCTCTCCTCTCTCTCCCTCCCTTCCTCCTCTCCCTCTCCCCTTAGTCCTCCCTCCCTCCTCTCTCTCTCTCTCTCTCTCTGTTTACCTATCTATTTCCTTCTCCCCTTTGCAGTAAACAATACGAGCCTCCACAAAAGCCAATTATATACGAAGGGAACCCGCATGCCAACTAATATGTCCAAAATGATGTAAAGTTTTTGTAATTTCAAGTTTTAAATACTAATGTAACAATCCAAGTTCTTTATTTCTGCATGATTGTATTTTACATGCTCCAAATATTTCCTGAAGATGTCTCACTATAGACGAAACGTTGAAAATTAAATGTAAGATTTTGGTGAGCTTGTATTTACCCACCTTCACCAAATGGCCGAATCCTTGTTCGAAAAATTGAAAATACGCACAAGAAGATTAACAACTGTCAGAATGCTGTCGACTTTGATAAATAAATAGATAAATGAATAAATATATTTATATTCATATATATATATCTATATTTATTTTCATTAATAGACATATTCATATTCACCGTTGTTTAAGAAGCAAATCTAAAGCCAATAGGTACCACATGGTTCGGAACGATGGCGCCTGACGATGTGTATGAAGGTAACTTCACGCGTCTATCACACAACGATTTAATTCTGATTTTGGTTCTACTTTGTGCCCATGACGGGGTTCAGCCTACATCGACCTAAGCCCACCATCTTTCTTATTCTTCATTGAGTGAGACTATCAACCTATTTCTGGCCTAATGACCTATTTCGTTGAAGTCAGGGGCGTGTTCTCCGGGCGTTCTGAGGAACAACGAACAACGCTGTCAGAACCTTTTGGACATTTTCGGAACATTTAACTTCTCAGGCAATAGAGTAGGTGGTTCTCCTCGGATGAATAAAAGGTTTAAGTTACCACACGAGGTAAAAAGAATTATCGGGATATTTCCCAGCTCTCTGACTCTGGAAGGTATTTCCCAGCTGCATTAAATCGCCTGACGGAAACCGTAGAATAAGGAAAAATTGCGCGGTTATGTGAACGCCTCCATTGACTTATATTGTAAATGGACCGCCACGGTTCAAACCGCAAGTGTGAACACAGCACGGAAGGAGGTTAGCGATAGTATCTAAAGGAGGGGTCAAATCAGACGATTTGGTCCTGAGTTGAATAAGACATAGACACTGGCCAGAATAACATTCGTAGTGGTTGCCGCCGAGTTATCTGAAGGTTGTTTGTTCTTGAGCTTCGTTTGTCTTCGTAAAACGGTTCTCTTTCTTTACACCGCGTTCTTTTGAATCCAGTCGACAAAGTAGGACACTTCCGTGTAGACACCAGGGAAGTTGGGGAGGCCGCAGCCATAGCCCCAGGAGACAATACCGGCAAGATACTTTCCAGTACCGGACCTAACACACACTAAAGGACCTCCTGAGTCCCCCTGACAAGCGTCCTTTCCTCCTTCTGAAAACCCGGCACAGATCATCGAGTCTGCGATCATCTCCTGGCCGTAGTCGGCTCGGCATTGGGTGTCAGGCACGATGGGTAACGTAACCTTCATCAGAGTCCTGGACGAAGACCCTCCTTCGGCGGTGGAGCCCCACCCCGAGACCTCACAGTCACCGGAAGACCCCTGGAAGGGTCTCGGGAGGTCGATGGGCTGGGCGAAGTCGTTCATCGCGATGAGAGACTGAAGCCTCAGGAGGGCGATGTCGTTGGCGACGTTCCAGCCGTCGAAGTCTTCGTGGCGGATGATCCTTGACACGGCGACTGTTTGTTCGTGGCCTTCGGGTATGTCCAAGTTATGCTCGCCGGTAGTGATCTGTAACACAAAGAGGTGCAATCATTGACTTAAGTCATTACTTTATTACTTAATACTATCTACATTTGAAATGAATTGTGTGTGTTCGATGATTGTCCACTAGTATTTGAAAAAATGTCCGTGGACCGAATATGAGCCCCTCAAGGCTGCACCTCCGGATAAAGGGGAGTGTGTAGACGAGTTCTGAAGAGAAATGGGAGGGAGACATCTCTCTCTGATGTATATCTAGCAGGACCAACCTTTGCAGATACCTACCATTGGTCTCTCTGACTGTCTTATACCTGTTTTTTATTTACTATTTTTTATTGATCGTTTTTGGCTCTAGTTTCTCTAGTTTTCCTCATGTGACAACTCCGCCGTCTCAGATTAAGTTTTATATTATTCCTCTAGAATTCTCTTTTTGAAGTTTGGGTCTTGTATTACCAACGTACATTCCAGACCGGACCTCAGATATTATGTAAATATTTTTTTTTCTATATTCAACATGTGGGTGTGAGTTTTATGTTTATCCACTACATACATACATACATACATATATACATATATACATACATACATACATACATACATACATACATACATACATACCCATCTGAATTTACTTTTTATTTCCTATCTAATATTGAGGTTATCTTTTTTCTAAATCGTTCTCTTCTACTGTATTGTGTATCTTCTTCTAGTATGTATGTTATTGCTTTTTATCTTTCTATATGTCCAATCTATCTTGTTTACTAGTATAGGATTTAATGTGCCATATTTGACTCTTATGAAATTTGTGTAGATCTGATTTATAGTTTGACGTCACCTGCAAGGTAGTTTATGTAGCTATCTACTCCTCCTTCTACTAAGTAGTTTTGCTATGAAAAGGACTTAAACGATACCAGTAATGATCCTTGTAAGACTCCAGTTGTTACTTCATACGGTCTCCCCAAATAATTGTTCTCACTTCATCATTTTTCCAGAAGTCTGTCTTCTTCACCACGTGGCCCCTGATTCTATCCTTTATATTCAACTTCCGCGTCAGCCTTTTGTGTGGCACCTTATCAAATGCTTTTCTGATGTCTAAGTATGCAACCCACTCGCGCGTAACCATGTCGTAAGAGGTGAGTTGGTTTGAGACTTATAACATTTCTGATTAGAAGTGGGATTGCAAATTATCGTTTGTTTCCCAAGATCATTCATCAATTTGTTTTTGATCGTCTGTTACGTCACACTTGTTTGGGACAATTGTCCGAAGTGGAGCCTCTCAATGTTTCTGTATATAAAGGTTAGGTTCTGTAGGAAAGTGGTTTTATCTTCTCTCAGTTTTGAAATATAATCATGTTTGTGTGGCTTCATTACCCCCGTAAAATTCTTCACCATTCATCCCCTTACCTTATCTAGCACCGACGCTTCTTGTCTGACTTTTTTTTTTCTTTTTTTTTTTTTTTTACTTAAACTTCGGACATATTAGTGTTTCAAAATCGTTCTGTTTCATCTTCATCGTCATTCACTCCCTGTTGCATATCACGCTTGATGGTTAGTGCCCTCTCTTCGGGTCGGAGCAGCAGCATCACCCATTGTTTCTCCTATTCAGCAATGGTAACGTTCCTGAAGCAAGACTTCTCTGCTCACGACGTCAAGGCGTGAGACCTCCGGCATTGTTATTTTCGTCCATGCCTCCGTCTGTGTCGACATCACTGTCCACAGCGTCTCGTCGACACCGGTGGTGACGTCATAAGTTGACACCACCAGGAGCTTGTCCCACGGAAAGCTTCGGTCAGTCCGATAGATAGGCTATCTCCTCTGTCTTCTCATCTTATCGCCAGCATGTGTCACATATCACTTCATGACGTGTTGCGAAACCAGCTGCCTAAGTTGGTGTGTGTGTGTGTGTGTGTGTGTGTGTGTGTGTGTGTGTGTGTGTGTGTGTGTGTGTGTGTGTGTGTGTGTGTGTGTGTGTGTGTGTGTGTGTGTGTGTGTGTGTGTGTGTGTGTGTGTGTGTGTGTGTGTGTGTGTGTGGGTTTGTGTGTGTGTGTGTGTGTGTGTGTGTGTATGTGTGTGTGTGTATGTATGTGTTAGATTTACCATGGTCTCGGATCACGTGTTGGACTCGTAATCGACAGCTATTACCCTCCCGGAAGAGAGCTCAGAGCTCATATATGACCGATCTATGGGTAATGCTGTGACCTTGCACACACACACACACCCAACTCCCCGCCCACGAGAGTTGGAGTAGCGACTCACAGCGCAGCGATACTGAAATTATTTCAGACCTGGGTGGGATTCGAACATAAGAACATAAGAATGAAGGAGACTGCAAGAGACCATAAGGCCTACACTAGGCAGCTCCGTATCCATCGCCACCTGTCATCCCCATCCATAAAGTTGTCTAATCGTTTCTTAAAACAACTTATAGTTTCAGCGCTTACTACATGGTTACTAAGTTTATTCCATTCGTCGACCACCCGATTAGTAAACCAATTCTGGCCTATTTCCTTTTTAAATCTAAATTTGTCCAGTTTATAACCATTACTGCGAGTCCTACCCTGTTGTTTTAACATGATGACCTTGTTTGCATCACCCTTGTTAAAGCCTTTGATCCACTTGAACACCTCTATTAGATCACCCCCTACTTACCTGAAGAGTGTCCGGGTTTTCCGCGTCCATTCCCACAACACACTGGGCCGCAGTGATGACATAATGCTCGTTGTAGATGGAGCCACTGCAGAAGTGGAACGTAACGCCATATTTCTTGTCCTGGACGCTGACCTGATATGGAAGCTCTCCAGGTTCGACTTCCAGGCCTCCTACAATTCTGTTGAATCCAGTGGAGAGGCGAGGGATGGACAATGGTCCGGCTGGAAAACAGAAGAATGTTTAGAAAGATACAGTTTTGGTTTCAGAGTCGTTCTAAGGTTCCAGTCGATATGGAAGCTCTCCAGGTTCGACTTCCAGACCTCCTACAATTCTGTTGAATCCAGTGGAGAGGCGAGGGATGGACAATGGTCCGGCTGGAAAACAGAAGAATGTTTAGAAAGATACAGTTTTGGTTTTAGAGTCGTTCTAAGGTTCCAGTCGATATAGAAACTCTCCAGGTTCGACTTCCAGACCGAATTGTTGAGTCCAGTGAAGAGGCGAGGGATTGACAATGGAGCGGCTGGAAACAGAAGAATGTTTAGAAAGATAGAGTTGAGTGCAGGTTGTATAGTTTTTGCTTCAGAGTCGACCTAAGGATCTGGTCGATAAAGTGAGGAGACGAAGTCTGGTCGTCTGCGATGTTGATAAAAAAAAAAGACTGATTATTCAACTTATCTCTTTGCAAGATAATTTTCTACCTTATGTTTATTGTCTTCTAAACAGGTTAAAAGAAGTAAGGATGTCAAAGCAATAAAAGTGTCCCAACACGTCTTCAATGACTCTTCATCTAGTCACTACCTAATCTATCTTGAAAAAACAGACAAATAGAATAAAATAGATGTAGGTGTCACCTTTCGTGTATTACAAATAAGTGGTTCCCGTTGGGAAGCAAATTAAAGACGTCACTTAGGGACTCGCCTCCACACACACGCACGCACACACACACACACACACACACACACACACACACACACACACACACACACACACACACACACACACACACACACACACACACACACACACACACACACACACACACACACACACACACACACACACACACACACACACACACACACACACACACACACACACACACACAGACACACACACACACACACACACATACACACACACACAATTACACACATACACACATACACACAAACACATACACACACACACACACACACACACACACGCGCGCGCGCGCGCGCAAACACATATATGGCCTAAACACACACAGATACTGAAGAACATATTTCAGTGAAGTTTTATGTTTGGTCCAGTATCGTGTTGTACAGCTACTAGCCAACATCCGCCTTGTTTGTTAAAAAAAAAAAAAAAAAAAAAACAACAACAACAGATAAATGTTTCGTTTGATTGTCAATATGTAACATGAACAAAAAATACTCATTCTGGATATAAAAATCAGTGGGAGGCCATTCTTAACATTCTGCTTGCATATATCTGTGGAGCTATCCAGATTTCCAATAAGAGTCTGAGTTCCTGTAATACAAACCCCTTTCCATGCAGCTCATTGGCTGTAATGGTCGACTATGAGTTCAGCAACTATCTTTACTGCATAACGTTCCCCAACTAACGTTACTGCATAACGTTCCCCTTTCAGAAACGTGGCAGTGTCAGTAATCTGGGCAGACTGGTTATGACCACGGCAGTTTGGTAAAAACATTTTCTAGGTATTTTGGTCTCATGAATGAAAAATAATGAAAAAATAATCTAAAATAGATAAATGAATAAATACATAAATTAATTATGATAAAACTGTTGAATAAATAAATAGTAACACAAACAAGCAGAAAAATAAATGACATAACCCAAACGATACTATATACATCTGCACTGTAACTAATAAACAATAACCATAATCTTTTAGATAGTGTTATTAGCATTATTGTTTGATAAGGTCCCTGCGCTAGACAGCCATGAATATATATATATATATATATATATATATATATATATATATATATATATATATATATATATATATATATATATATATATATGTAGTAGCACATTTGTGAAATAAGACTTGTTGACCCACTGTCGTCGAATGAGATAAGATGGACAGAAAATATGTGTATTTCGACCACTATCTGTGGTCGACATGGGTCTAGTTCCGAGTTTATTCCTGACCGGTTTCACTCTATGCTTCTTCAAAGGAATCTCTGGGGGTGAAGCTGATGGTATACATGTACAAACCGATTCCACGTTTCCACCATGTAAGAAGTACTTGCGGGTGGTCGGGAGAAGCATACAATAAATCGTTACAATTAAAATGCTAATCAACAATTTTTGGGTGTAGTAAATGTATATCGTCAGGTTGGCCTCAGAGGAACATTCCTCTGAAGAAGCTTAGAGCGAAACCGGTTAGGAATAAATTCAGAACTAGACCCATGCTTTACCTGTAGAGCTAACGGAGATTCAAAAGTCTCCAACTTGAAGTTGGTCTAGCTCCTGAAGATTCTGGGTAGACTGCTAATTGCCGTCCTTACCTAACTTTGACAGAGGTCCGAGCTCAATGAGTAGTGTTGAAGCTGGTATGAAATCTTGAAGGCTTTCGTCGTTGTAAATACCTGAAGAGAATCACCAGTGACGGCGCATATCATTACAAATAATTTCCGACAGTCGCCTCGAGGCTCGAACCGAGGCCTAGCTTGACGCCTGGCCAATGCTTTACCGACTGAGCTA
>NC_134794.1:10764032-10774032 GCF_046742065.1 Oratosquilla oratoria
ATGATGATAACCGAGCGAAGGTGTCTGGTCCGTGTCACTGTGCAAAGGGGCTATGCGCTGAACAAACTGAGTGCTGACAAAAGGTACTGGGAAGTGCGCAGGCTGGAGGTGCTGACAACAGGAACCAAAGGATCAGGGAAGAATAACCTAAGACATGAAGAACCTCAGCTATCAAAAGGAAGATTTTTGGACAGTGTCGGGAGGAACCCAAGATGTCATCACGAAAATACTTGAGTAACACAAAGCCTATTTTTTTTTTCAAGAAGAGGAAACGACGAAAAGAAATCAAGTAGGTCAGTAGGAGAGCCTTAGGGATGTGAAGGGAAGACTTTAAATGCTTGCTTGCAGGAAGATCTCCAAGAAGTAAGGCAGGTTCGGGAAGGGCTCACGGTGGAAACCCTAGGTGCTTTCTGAGGACTTTCTGGAAGAAGAGAAAGAAAGACCAAGGGAACTGGAGACAGTTTGGAGAAATTCTAACCGCCAAAGGAGAGGTTCTAACAGATATAACCGAAGAAGACTCGAACATAACGAAAACCCTAAGTCAATAGACCACAGAAGTTAATCCCTATCTAAGAGGTACAGACTAGCTGAGCTCGAGGTGCTGGCAGGCCAACGTTACAAAGATACTAGAAGCAAAGCTGCTAATAGACCTAAAAGTGCCAGTGGAAAGGAGTGTCCGGGGTTGCAGAAGGGCATAGGATACTAATGGAAGAAAGAATTATTGTACTGTCGGGAGGAGGAGCCAAGGTACTGTGGGAGGAGCCAGAGTTCTGACTTGAGGATGTCTTGGTCATGACAAGAAGAGTCGAGGCTCTGACTGGAGGATCTCTTGATCATGACAAGGGGAGTCAAGTCTCCAACGGCTGGATCTCTTTGTCACGACAAGAGGAGTCGAGGCTCTGATAGGAAGAGTCAGCGTTCTGACAGAGGAACCTCTTAGTTGCGACGAGAGGAGCCGAGGTTTTCGACAGAACGAGTTCGCGTTCTGAAGGAGGAACCTCATGGTCAAAGGGTCTTGACAGGGGAACCTCGCGGCCACGGCGAGAAGGTTGATCAAAGGTTCACACGGGAAGGTCTCTAGGTCATGACGAGATGGGTCAAGTTCCTGACTGGAGTCAGGGTTCCGACAGGAAGATATCTTGGTCACGAGAAGAGTCAGGGTTTCTGACAACAAGAGTCAGGGATTTGACGAAAGGATCTCTTGGTCATGACGAAAAGAGTCAGGGATCTGACGGTAGGTAGGATTTCTAGCTAATGACGAGAAGAATCAAGGCGCTATTGGATGTATCTGAAAGAACCGAGAGTGGAAAAAGAATACTCGGAGTTGTGTGAAAGATGTTGAAAAGAGGTTGAGAAGAGTCGCAATAGCTAAGGCTAGCTAGACAAGTTAAAGATAAAACGTATAACAAGCGAGACGGGAAAAAACAACAACATAAGACAGAAACCAATAGTGGTGGCAGAATCCAACGTCACTGACGGGAGAACCCATAGGGTTGAAAGAAAGGGAAGAACCAATGATGTGACGGGAGGGAACCTAAAGGCACAGTCTGAGCTGCCGCCCCGCCCTATGAAAGGCGAGGCGCCCCAAGCAAGTACTGCAAGATTTGTACACGTTCACTAAGGCGATTGGTACTTGGGGAAAGAAGTCTTTTTTCCGGGGAGACTCGGAGACGGGTCTTGGGGGTTCAATTGAGGTTCAAATTGAACTTGGGGAAGGTCTTAGAGTCTTTGGAAGTTGGGTGAGGAACTGGGCATCGGAGAGGGTCTTAGATGGATGTCGATGAATCCACAAGGGCGTCAAGTAGGGAGAGGGGATCGGGGGGGGGGAGACTTAATGAGTAATTGATAAGAGGAATCCGTTTGACTACAGTTATCTAAACACAGCTGATGCTGTCCACGAGGAAGGCTGGATCGCGCACTTCGTCGCGTAATCCCAAACGACATCTGTGAGCGATAGTCGGAACTTATAACCTAAACACTGGAACATCGTTTTCGTCTTCTTCTTCTTCTTCGACTTCTTCTTCTTCTTTGTCTTCTTCATCGTCTTGTTTACGCTGCTGGGTCTAAATGGTACGAAACGGATTGGTTTACGTTGCGATCGTTTCGCGTCCGTTAGAGTTCGAGTCCCGATGACGCTCTTGTAGGAATGGGTTTTCGCAGGTGGTAGAGATGGTTTTGGGTCGGGTTTGGGGGGGATTATTAGGGGAGTCAGGCGTCGTGTAGAAAACGGGTCCACTAGGAGAACTCGGGACAGTTCCAGAGGAGGATAAAGGGGAATGGGGGGTTCGCTAGACATTGCCTACGTTAGTCCAACACGCTAGTACAGAGATTACCCTAGATAAACATCACAGCAGTCGAATGATTGCTCACTGTAAATAGTCACCTACTGTAATAACATAGCATAGTAGTAGTGGTATTAATAGTAGTATCAACAGTTACAACGGGAAACAAGTGGAACCTCATCAACCGCATTATTATTATTATTTTTTTTTTCTTAAAGAGTTGTCTGGTGACGTAATAGTGACCTAACCAACGATGGTACAAAGCAACAACGTATTTTTTTTTCTTTTATTTCAACTGAACAACTGCCTTGGCTTCTTATGAACCCAGTAGACCTCGGCCCTTGGCGAGCAGTCCGATCTGCCCGCCCAACGCGTAGTCTTGTACTTGAGTAACTTTTAGGCCACAGCTGACGACAACCTGGCAGGTGCTGCTACGATTCCCGGCTGATGTGACGCCCTGCCCACGCACCCAAAGGCCCACCCGCCTCCACTGCTCTGCTGTCCCAGGGAATTCCTGGCTCAAGTCCTCGTTTCGTGTAGGCTGCGGTTCCCCGACGGGGGGAGGGGCGGCAGCCCCCCCCGGAGGTGGGTCAAGGGTCGGGTTGCGGTGGCGGGCGAGGGCGGGGGGTCCGTAGGGGCTTCACTGCGTGACGACGGCCGCGGCTTCTTGTGGCACCGGTACTGGTGGAGCTGCGGTCACGTCCGCTGCCGCCGGTTGGTCGGGGGATGCACCGTTGACAAGATCTGTCATCTCGTGGTCCTCTGTGGTGTCTGATACGCCGTTCTGCAATGGTAGACGCGACATCACAAACTGAACTTGTTGATTCTTTAAATAACGGACTAGGTACAACGTAAAGATAGTAAGTTATAGGAATAATGATTCAATAGTACTGTAGACGCGTCATCACAGTGTAAAGATGGTAAGTTATAGGGATAATGAATCAGTAGTACTCTAGACACGTCATGACAAACTAATTTTTTTTTTGGTTCCTTAAATAACGGACTAGGTACGGTGTAAAGAAGGTAAGTTATAGGAATAATGAATCAGTATTACTGTAGACACGTCATGACAAACTGAACTTGTTGATTCCTTAAACAACGGACTAGGTACGATGTAAAGATGGTTATAGGAATAATTATTCAATAGTACTGTAGTCGCGTCATCACAAACTGAACTTTTTGATTCTTTAAACAACGGACTAGGTACGATGTAAAGATGGTTATAGGAATAATGATTCAATAGTACTGTAGACGCGTCATGACAAACTGAACTTGTTGATTCTTTAAACAACGGACTAGGTACGATGTAAAGATGGTTATAGGAATAATGATTCAATAGTACTGTAGACGCGTCGTGACAAACTGAACTTGTTGATTCCTTAAACAACGGACTGGATACAGTGTAAAGATGGTAAGTTATAGGAATAATGAATCAATAGTACTAATAACTTGGCTGCTTGTATAAACGAGTAATCGGTGCTTTCATCAAAGCGACAAATACAGTTATAAGGGCAAGAACATTATCATAATTATTATGATCATAAATATTATCGCTGCGCTTGATAATTATCATTGCTGGTAAAAATAGAACACTCGTTGTTGTCATCATTATCATCGTTATGTGCAGCCTTGTTATATCATTCCTTATCATCAGTCATGATCACAATCAACTGATACAAAATCAGTAATGCTATCCAGTTCAACATCATATATTTAGAATCATAAAATACTGTGATTATAATTCTCAATAGGTTATTTCATAAAAGCATGGTCTGTAGCATTGTATGCTTATAATAGGAATGTTCGTAATTATTGTTGTCCTTATCACAATAAACTGATACATAGAATCAGTAATACTATTCAGTTCATAAAACATTGTCATCATAATTCTCAATCGGTCATTTCACGAAGGCACGATTTGTAGCATTGTAATCTTATAACCGCAATGCTCGTAATTATTGTTGTCTTTATCGCAGTAACCTGATACATAGAATCAGTAATACCATCATAGACCATTGTCATTATAATTCTCAATGGGTCATTTCACGAAAGCACGATTTGTAGCATTGTAATCTTATTACAGCAATGCTCGTAATTATTGTTGTCTTTATCGCAGTGACCTGATACATAGAATCAGTAATACCATCATTGTCATTATAATTCTCAATGGGTCATTTCACGAAAGCACGATTTGTAGCATTGTAATCTTATTACAGCAATGCTCGTAATTATTGTTGTCTTTATCGCAGTGACCTGATACATAGAATCAGTAATACCATCATAGACCATTGTCATTATAATTCTCAATGGGTCATTTCACGAAAGTACGATTTGTAGCATTGTAATCTTATAACCGCAATGCTTGTAATTATTGTTGTCTTTATCTTCTTTGTGTATCTCGTAGTGAGACAACCAGAAGTCTTCTGCTCACCTCTTTGGGAGTGTCTGTACGTGCAGAGGCGTCCTCTCCCACCTGGCTGTTGCTGTCGCCTCCGTCTGTGCTTGCGTCACCGCCAACGTCACCGCCTACGTCACTGCCCGCCGTGCTTTCTGCTGCACTGCTCGCTGTGCTGTCCTGCAATACGAACAAACACAATCAGCATCGGGGAAAATCGCCGCTGACGGATGCTTTAAGAATGCCAACAGGTGTTACCAACACTGGACATTGACGGGACTGCTCGGACAGACAGTCTAGGGAACGACAACAACAACAACACTGGATATTGAGGATTTGAATTTCATTATGAAAATACTTTCGTAAGAGGCAGATTTTTTATATTCTGGGTTACGTTCTTTAACGATGGAGTAGTTTTATTAAGATTAAGAAAAAAATAAATTATATTGGGGCATTTGGAAAAAGACGATTTTCTACACTCCATCTTATAGTCTTCAACCCAGGGAAGTTGTGAATAGCCCGGTAAGATTAAATAATATATAATTTCCAACAAGTTGGAATTAGCCCTGAAAGGAATGAAGAGGCTTCTCGTCTCTCAGTCTCTCTCTCTCTCTCTCTCTCTCTCTCTCTCTCTCTCTCTCTCTCTCTCTCTCTCTCTCTCTCTTTCTCTCTCTCTCTCTCTCTCTCTCTCTCTCTCTCTCTCTCTCTCTCTCTCTCTCTCTCTCTCTCTCTCTCTCTCTCTCTTTCTCTCTCTCTCTCTCTCTCTCTTTCTCTCTCTCTCTCTCTCTCCTTCCCTTTCTCTCTCTGTTTCTCTCTCTCGCTCTAACTCTCACTTTATAACTCTCTCTCACTCTTACTCTCTCTAACTCTCACTATATCACTTTCTGTAACTCTCACTCTCTCTGTCACTCTCTGTAACTCTCACTCTTTCTGTCTCTGTAACTCTCACTCTGTCTCTCTCTGTAACTCTCACTCTGTCTCTCTCTGTAACTCTCACTCTCTGTGTCTCTCTCTGTAACTCACTCCCACTGTCACTCTCTGTAACTCTCGCTCTGTCTCTCTCTGTAACTCTCACTCTATCTCTCTCTGTAACTCTCACTCTGTCTCTCTCTGTAACTCTCACTCTGTGTCTCTCTCTGTAACTCTCACTCTCTCTGTCTCTCTCTGTAACTCTCACTCTGTCTCTCTCTGTAACTCTCAATCTCTCTGTCTGTCTCTGTAACTCTCACTCTCTGTGTCTCTCTCTGTAACTCTCACTCTCTCTGTCTCTCTCTGTAACTCTCAATCTCTCTGTCTGTCTCTGTAACTCTCAATCTCTCTGTCTGTCTCTGTAACTCTCACTCTCTCTGTCTCTCTCTGTAACTCTCAATCTCTTTGTCTCTGTAACTCACTCTCTGTGTCTCTCTCTGTAACTCTCACTCTCTCTGTCTCTCTCTGTAACTCTCACTCTGTCTCTCTCTGTAACTCTCTATCTCTCTCTGTAACTCTTTCTCTCTCTGTATCCCCCCCTCTCTCTATCCCCCTCTCTCTTACTCTCTCACTCTTTCTCTCTCCTCTCTCTCTCCTCTCTTTCTCTCACCTTACTGCCGAGCTGGTAGATGTTGACCATGTGCGCGGCCTGTGCATGGACCATAAGGTCGAAGGCCGAAGCGAAGGTTTCCTTACACAACGCACACAGCAGCGAAGCACTCTCCTCACCCTCTGTCAACAGACACAAAGCATATTACGTGTCACTCGTGTGTCCGTGACATGACATGATATGATGTCATTACATTGATTATTTCATTGTACATCAGATGAATTGTCTTAGACAAGTTATTATATTCACGTTATCATGCACGTATGCTCTAGTGTTGAAATGGGAAATTAAGAATTTAAAGGACAATGCAAATTGTAGATTTGTCAAGGTATAGACAGAAATGTCTTTAATTCAACTTCGATTCAGTCCTATATTATTAAAAAAAATTGAGCAAAAAAATGAAAAAAGGGAGTTTGACAGAAAAAAGCGATGAATGGTTAACAGCAATTCATAAGCGCCGCCGTCCCACTCCTCATTATAAAAAAATGGGAAAAAAAAAGAAAGAAAAAGGGAGTTACAAAGAAAAAAAAAAACGTTGTATGGTTAACAGCAATTCATAAGTGACAGGGGATTCATCCATCTGCGCCGCCGTCCCACTCCTCCTGGTGTGCTTACTTTGTTGCCCATGAACGACGAACACTTGCAAGTGAAGCGGAGTTTGCAGTAGGATCGCTTGTGATCGATGAAGTCGCTGAGTGTGGAGAAAAGTTCCCTGCAGTTGCCGCAGATGAGGATATCAGGGCTACCTGTGGAACCTTCGTGTTAACCGGCAGAAGGGGTTTGCAAAAAGGCAGGAGAAAACACATGGTCGAGTTATGCAAGCCACCAACTGTGGAAATGGGCCCACTTTTTTTTTTACTACTCTCTATTTGCCATCAACCAACAATATCCACATTTATCATATCAAGCAGATGGGGTTTTTCTTGTTTTTTTTTTTGTTTTTTTGCATTGACAAATTGTATTCAGGCACGTTTATGTACAAGCGTTTGGGTGTGTATACAAGCCTTGTTTAAACAAGCATGTAGGCAGAGAATTTGTATGCAAGTTTTGGGTCTGCAGGCATTTGTGTACAAACAAATGTGTGCAAGCAAGAAGAAAATGTATAAGCATTTGTTCACAGGCATTTATGGAATAGGAAATATTCATCGAGCAATCAAAGGATGTGTGCAGGCAATCAAGAAAAAATATATGTACAAGCATAAGTGTGCAGATCGTTTAGTGTACAAAATGAACAAGAATAAGAATTACAAAGAAAACATATCAAAAACTTAACGAAATGATATGTGTACAGTTGCCAGCAACTGTGTCGATACACTAGGCTTACTAAAGAATGCAAAGCATTAATTAAGTATGCAAAGCCAACACAGTTTCGTCTTTTCTTCGGCTGATGACGTAAAAATTTGGGGAACATTGATTCCGTCACCATATTTACATCCTAATAAAGGGCAAATGTGAATTTACTGAACCATCACAGATGTTGCATTGGAGACAACTGTAATTATATAATTTACGAGACGTGCCCGAAGGAGTTTGAGCTTGCGACTTCAAACTGAGAAATTCCGATTTTTGCCACTGTTCCACGCTATCTCAGTGAAGGAAGAATTTTGATTGCTGGATATTGTAGTAAAAACAAATGTACATCACTCTGTGTGTAATAATTGGCGCTCCAGTGGAGTAAAAGGTCATGTAAGGTCGCCTTAGATTGATACTTGCCATATACCAGGACTAAAGGTACATTTTGCTCGTTACGATTATCGCTCAACGATGATCGTTCATGGCTCAACGATGATCGTCAAACGATCGTCTAGAGCACTAATTCTTTGTTCTTGAATTGGGCCGTTTTGCTTCGAGATGCAAAGTACAAGGCTGATCATTTTAATCGTACCTACAACCAACGCGCTTACCCAAATAGGATGCCAGGTAGTAGGACGCGCGTAACCAGCCATTGGCTAATGTATAATCACAGCGTTTCCCAACCTGGGGTACTAGCACCCTCTGGAGGTGCTGAAATCAATTATAGGGGGTGCTGGGAAGTGATACACACAAAAATCACATTGATATAAGTATTGATTACCTAGTTGTGCATATCTGACTTTTTCTATGCTATTTTATTTTTCTAGATTGTTCTTATTTCTTCTACAAACAATATTGTCAATTTGTTTCAGTTCTAAGGAATCAAGAAAATAAATCATCAAGCAGTACACTTGACTTTCTTTTGTCCTTCTAATAACAAGACAAGGGTGCTGGACTGCTTAGACATGACAACAGGGGGTGCTATGGTCGGAAAAGGTTGGGAAACGCTGTTTTAGTTGCATGAATGGTGTCAGCTTGTTTCGCTTTGTCTATAAACAACGGACAAAATCTGAACTGGATTTACTAATATTTTACTCTCGTGTAAAAGCGCCGTAAAGTTTGTATCTTTTGAGAAATTTAGTGCAACTGAGATAGCCATTTCTTTTTTTAAATAATTATACAATTCTTTGCTAGTATGCTGTACCACGTATTTTTAATTTTCTATTGCAAGTATACTCAAGAAGTCTGGAAAATAGATTTTCTTTATTTAGATTTTAATGGTTGTAAAAGTTTCATGAATTTGTCTCGACTGTGCCCCGTCGTAGTTTATCGTGTACTGAAAATGTCTTATATATTACAAATAAATTTCGATTGAGTCTCCAGGTATCAATTCTTAATTAAGATTGTTCAGCGTATAATTTTGGGGAACTATTTGGGGTAAACGTTACTTATAACAAAGTTTTTTTTGTCCAACATTTATACACGCGGTGTAGAACTCTAAATTAAGACATGTTTGTGTTAATCTGTGAATACATATAACTATTCATACAAAAATGTTTGTGATATATGTTCAAGACTACCTACATACGAAACACAAACTGCATACTATACAACTATCTTCGTATGTTGATATATATATATATATTTGACATAAAGAATGGGAAAGTATTTGAATTTTGTGAGAGATTTTATCTGGGGGCAAGAATCAACTGTCTTCCATGTGTTGTAAATAAGACAAAAGAAGAAAGAATACAAAGCATTGTAAACACAGAGAAGACACTGATTCTCAAGGAGTACACAAATGTTAACACACACACAGAAATGAATGGAAAGATGTGCACCAGAGTAAAGTTTCTAAATAGTCTAATAGCAACAATATTTGGCGAAAATGTAAAAAAGATGTGCGTCAGTAAAAAACATTTAGATACTACTGGAGAGAAAAATCATGCATATAATGCCCAATATTGTATGATAAACAGTGCATATTATATATATATATATATACATATATATATATATATATATAGATATATATATATATATATATATATATATATATATATATATATATATTATATATATATACAGTAGCGGCCAAAATATAAGGGTAAGTGAAAGCATATGTATTCAAATGCATATATTGAAATTAATACCACACAAGAACTTTATATTTTGTATACAATTAGATATATAACATATCTATATTACTTGAAAATGTGAAGCTTATGCAACTCATACAAAGAAAGTTAGTAATTAATAAAGAAAAGAGTGTGTAACTTCTTGCGGTCAAAAGTTAAGGGTAGCTTAGAAAATAATGAAATTCAACTTATTTCAAAAGATAAATAGCAATAACATTAATATTTGGTGAACAATCCTTTATTGTCAATCCCCTCCTGACACCTGTTGCTACATGAATTGATCAATTTCCTACAAAATTATGGAGTAACAGTG
>NC_134794.1:10779032-10786532 GCF_046742065.1 Oratosquilla oratoria
AATGGAAGGAAATGAGGAAGGGGAAGATTGGGTCCAGGAAATCAGACGACATGTCAACAAAAGACGGCCTGACGATAATGGTGAATTCGAAGAGATTAGTAAGAATGTAAAGAATAGAAATATAGATAAGAGCAGCGCAATGAAAGGTGAAGATAACTATTTCCATGGATTTAATGAGGGAGGAAATGACAACCTCCCCCGACTAGTAAATCTAGAGGAGAAACTAAAAGAAATGAATAAAAATTGGGAAGTTAGGTTTAACCAAATAGAGTTGATTACTCAACGAGTTGATAAACTGGAAGAACTAAAGAAGGAGAATCAAAACCTAACTAAAGAAATAGAAGAATTAAAAAGACAGTTAAGGGAAGTAAAGGATGAGAATGAGGCATTGAAGAGGAGTAATAAAGAGTCTATAGCAAAAGAGGTAAGTGGTTGAAAAAAAGTACAAGAGAATAAAATGGAATTTAGAGGTATAATGGAACAGCAGATGAAAGAACAAACTAAGGACACAGTTATTAAAGTGATGAGGGAGAAGGAGAATATAGTAAGAGACTTAGAAGATAAAAAAAAAGTATAATTATATTAGGGATGGAAGAGAAGTACAATCTAATTAGGACTACAAGAATAAAGGAAGAAAAGGAAAAAGTAAATAAGATATTAGAAGTAGTTCAAGCCGATGAACCAGAAACAGGGAAAGAAATAGAAGAAACATATAGACTAGGGAAATACAATACAGATAAGACCAGACCAATTAAAGTTAAATTCAGGTCACAAACAACAGCAGAGAATATCTTAGCAAAGACAGGGAAACTAGCAGACAGTGAACAATATAAACAGGTATGGATAAAAAGAGAAATGAATAAAGAGGAAAGAGAGGAGAAATCAAAAAGTCTAGAAGCAAAGGAAAAAATGAGAAAAGTACAGTCAGAAAAAGAGAAATTTATTGGAGAGTAGTGAATATGAAAGTGAGGAAATGGTTCATTGCAGAGAAAAACAGAAGGGAAATAGAAAACACAATGGAAGTAGCAGAAAATTAAAAGTGTCTTACACAAACATAGATGGCTTAATAACAGGCTTGAACGAACTGAATGATTACCTGAAGGAAAAAGAACCGGACATAATGGGGATTGTAGAGACAAAATTGAAAGGTCCACTACTACCCAACAGTGTAGGACATGGTGCATATAATTATTGGATTAGAAACAGAGAGGTAAAACAAGGGGGTGGAGTTATGTTCCTGACTAAGAAGGATATAAATGTGAGGAATGTCACATATTGAAAGAATAGAGTAGAGATGATTCTGATGGAAGTGGAGGACAAGGATGGGTAGAGCAGGAAGTTTGTAGTAAATTATGTGCCTCCTAAAACGGCTTCGTGGGAAGAGAAAGAACACAAAAATATGTTAGAAGACACAAGGATAACACTAAATAAGTTAATGGAAGATGGAGGAAGAATACTTATAATGGGTGACTTTAATTGTAAAGAAATCTGCTGGGAAGAGATGACAGCGAAGGGTGGAGATGACCTATGGGAAATGTACTACTTGATATGATTATAGAACATACAATGACGCAATGGATACAAGAGAATACTAGGTATAGAAAGAGGAAGAACCATCGAGATTGGACCTAATAATCACATCAGAACCCAAAATAGTGGACAAGATTGAAGTGATAAGTGGTGTTCCACAAGGAACAGTTCTGGCCCCAATGTTTGCTATATATATATTAATGATATAGAGAAAAGAATTGAAAGTTATATGTGCTTCTTTGCGGATGATGCAAAATTGTTGGAAAAAGTGAACACTGAAGAAGATTGTGAGTCGCTGCAGAATTATCTTAATAAAGTATGGGAATGGAGTAGGAAGTGGGAGATGGAATTCAATATTAAGAAGTATAGTATAATGGAATTTGGATGAACCAAAAAAAGAATAGTGGGATCATATGAATTGGGAGAAGAAGAAATAAAAAAAGTAGAAAATGAGAAGGACCTGGGAGTCATTATTATGAATAATATGTCCCCTGAGAAACATATGAAAAAAAAATTGGAGAAACTTATAATTTAATAAGAACAATCAAAGCGGCATTTACATACCTGGACGAAGAAATGGTGAAGAAAATACTAGTCACTTTGATAAGACCAAGATTGGAATATACAGCGACGACGTCGTCAAGTACAAAAAAATGTATAACAAAACTTGAAAGAATACAAAGAGCAATTACAAAATTGGCACCAACACTCTCAGAACTATCATATGAAGAGAGACTAGCAAAACTTGAGCTACAGATGACAGAGCAAAAAAAAAAAAAAAAAAAAAAGAGAGAGGGGACTTGATAACTATTCATAGAATCATGAAAGGCATAGAAACTATTGATGGAGAGTATCTAATAAAATGGAATAGTAAAATACAGCTAGGTACAACTAGGTAAGCACGCACACACACACACACACACACACACACACACACACACACACACACACACACACACACACACACACACACACACACACACAATATATAATTATATATATATATATATATATATATATATATATATATATATATATATATATATATATATATAACCCTAAGATGTAATATTTTCGTCCACTGAATTAAGAATAGATTTAAAAGGTTTCAAATGACCGAATTTAGTGTTAACATGAATCTTTAGATATAAATAGAATCAATGCATGCCGAAAAATTTCATCCAATCTTTACAAAGGGTCTAGTGCCATATTTATCTATATCCAAGGGGTTTCTGCAAGATGTTGCTTTGGTCTACGAGTTGCTACATCATGATGCAAGGGTTAGGGGTAATTTAGGACCTATGTTTCTACATTAATCGGGTGTTAAACTCTTCTACAAGATGTTACAAAGGTTTGGTCTTCTATTAGGTGTTTTAGAGTTAATAGACATTTCTAGTAGGGCCTGCATAGCTCTATATGTGTGGTACTCTTAGATAAGGTGATCCCGTTCATACAAGTATCTAGAGATGATGTCAACTATCTAGATTAAGCTTTTATTTTTTTTTATCTATTTAGTGAAGATTTGTCCTTCTGCGCTTAGACACAAAACCTGTCATTTTGTTGATCTCGTGATTTGTCGTCTATAATGGCTTACGAGTATATGATTGTTTGAATATACATTGAGTTGCCTTAATGATCCTATGAATACTTTTACCTTATCTATGAAAATTGTATATGGGATTTTTCATGATTAAGATAATATTCGTTGTTGTTATATATCTTTTATTATTATCAATCATTGTTACTATTATTATTGTTTTATTATAATCTATATTATGGTATTACTATTATTGATGCTGTTATTACTATTATTATTATTACTGATATCATTAATAATATTTTATCACTATTATTATTACTATTGTCATCATTATGATTACTATTATTATGATTACTATCAATAATATTATTATCGTTATTATTATCATAGTTATTAGTATTATCTTTACCATTATTATTATCATCATTATTATTATTGTTACTGGCAGTACTATCTTTATCATTACCATTATTATTGTCATCATTTCTTGCCGAATCACCCTTATGAAACAAAGACAGGTTTTGCATGGAAGTGGAGGAGACTAGTCTGATTCATACTTTCTTTCCAGTCACACGACTGGTTTAGCTTGTGGCCTAAGACTTCCACTTGGTACTAAACAACGGTCACCTTCAGAATCTCCGAAAAGCGTTTTCTCGCTTTCCTGGAATCTGGATTCCGTTTTCGTTTCCAGTCGTGACTTGGTAAGAAGTTATGAACCCAGACTTTCTTCGATTAACCGTATGAATTGTTACTCCTATTCTAGTTGAATTTGTACTTATGGAAGAGACTAGATTTACTGCTACTATATATTTTTTAAAAAAGGTGTTTTGTATGTGTAAAGAAATTGTTTTGTGATCTTGATGTGTTTGGAGAAAAAGCGAGTCTAATAAGGAGAATGGGACATTTCGAAACAGACATTAGATGTCTAGGAAAGGTATGGTACGTACAGTAGCTCACAAAAGTATCTGAAAATGTACAAATTGCCGGATGTTTGTGATCACAAGGCTGTGTATTCCTCATTGAAAAGCTGACGTTCCATGACCTTCATCACACGGAGTGCCACGCAAATCATTATCTTAACTTTCTTATTACACATAACAAGTCAAGAAACTTTGGGGAGCCAATGTACATTGTAATACGTTTGACCCTTCTTGAGGTGGCGTACACCATATATTTTGTTCTTTCTAACGGGAGATAGTTTTATTCAGCTAAAAGGGTTATCAGACTGGGCTATTTTTCCTTCAACATTCTACCTCCAACCTCCATTTGAATATTACTAGCTTACAGAAATCTAGAATTCTCTAAGAACATTTCAAGTGTCTAGCATTCGTACAAATTTATAATTTTTTTTTATTTCATTATTCTACTTTGCTATGGCGGGAAAATAATCTGATATTTAGAGATTTGAAAAATTAAATGTTGTAACCGAAGTCGTTTTTACTCAAACGAACTCTCAATTGTCGACGCTGGTGATGCCCGTGGAAGCCCAGTGTGATATCCTCTTAAGGGAGTAAACACAGGTTTGTGGGTTATTATTTAGGGACGCCTTCTTTCTTGCAATCTATTGAAGAATATAGGGGAAAATCTAGGGGCTCGGGGAGAATCTAGGGGAGAATCTAGTTGAGAATCTAGGGGAGAATCTAGGGGAAAATCTAGGGGAAAATCTAGGGGCTAGGGGAGAATCTAGGGGAGAATCTAGGGGGAAATCTAGGGACTGGGGGAGAATCTAGGGGAGAATCTAGGGGCTAGGGGAGAATCTAGGGGAGAAAGGGTCCACCCTTCTTTATGAATAATCTTTTCTAGTGTTAGGGAGAACAAAATATATAAAGCGTGACACCATAACGAAGGCACAAGATTCCTAGGCAAGGGAGTGACGACAAATCGAGGTGTTACATGTATGGACAAGGTATTTTGTAGACACAGGTTTACTGTTATACATTGAGACAAGGTGTTTTGTGGTAAGACAGCATTTCACATATATTTTTTTGTCGAGAGATAAGGGTATTAATATGTCAAGAAACTTCTTAACCAACTAGTAAAAGAGGTGCACGTTAGAAAGTATTTAGAGTCTAGTATGATTATTGTGCAAGTCATTTGTTGCTTGTGTAAGTTGTCTATGCACAAAACGTAGCCAAATATAGAGTCCAGTCTGTGTTTTTGCATGTGTGTTGTAATACATGCTTGCTTGGTTAATATCCTGCATGCTTGCATGTTCATTATGTTACATGATTGCGTATGCTGTGTGTTTGGTCTAAGAGTTTCCTGTTTAAGGTAAAGTAGTCACTGTTTGTGTATTAAATATGCTTATCTGTGTTGTGTTTAGGTACGTTCCTTTTCGTGTCTCCTTTTCTAACTTAAGGACAAGAAGTCTGAATGACGTTTTCATGAAGTTATGGTGGCAGCACACTAAGCATTTCTCGCTAGCATGCTACTTGGTTTTGCTATTTCGTTTGAGTACTGCGGTTATGATATTTTGTTTTTCTAGTGTCAAATTGCTCTTGCGTCATATAGTTAGAAGCTGAAGGACGAACTATGAGAAGTTAAATCTAGAATACGAATCTTAGACACATTGTTGAGATATTCTTACGAATGCCTAGATTCTAGACTCTAGATTCTAGACTTCAAATATTCTAGACTCTAGAATATTGCAACCGAAGTCGTTTCTACTCCAAACGAAATAGCAAAAGCAAATAGCATGAGCCTAGTGTGCCGCCACGTTAAGTGTTAAGTTTTCTGACGTCATAATTCTATATGCAATATTCTATCTACTTCTCCAAGACGCGCTTCGTTTTTGTTTTCTTTACTTTGTTTATATCGTCTATACTTAGCTTTCTCCGTTTACTTCCTAAATCATCTTTACCCTTTTTAAACAGGTTTCCCTCTACCTTCTATTTTTACTTTTTCGAAAAGAAATCTTCCCGAAACTTGTTCTTCATTACTGATATCTCCTTTCGATTCTTTTATTTTATTTCTTTCCAGTCCCTGGCGGCAGTAAATCAGGAATTATATCAGGTCCTCCTCCTCCTCCTCCTGCGGCTGTTTTGCTCCCGAGGTCCTAATGTGACGGATAACTATAGTTAGCTTTCGCTCGAATAGTATCATTAATTAAGGGCCGAGTCACACCAAGCATACGACCAGTTTTCGACCACCGGCGACCAGGTGGTGGTCGCCGACCAGTCGCAAGTAGTCTTTGGAAGTCGCTGGTAGTCGGTAATAAGATAGATAAATAGATAGATCGATAGATAGATATATTACAACACACACTGAATAGTCCCCAGTACATAGATTTTCATCTAATGAACCACATTAACAACTTTTTCCCATTTCAATTCCTTGCATAGGTTTTGTGTCGCCGACCGATCGCTTCTTGATTTTAGGTCGAATATGGTGGTCGTCGGAAATAGGTCGTAGGCTTGGTGTAATTGGGGCTTAAGGTAGGTGAGACGACTTCTTTACGATTTTTTTCTGAAGAATGCTGGATATTGGTTAGACAAGAGCCAAATATCTAATGAAGTACTGTATATACGCATATGTCTACCTGTAAGTGTATATGTAAGTACATACGATGTATCAACATACAGTATATAGATATGCATATGTATATGTATATACAATGGCGTAGAGCAGCGTTTCTTAACCAGGGTTCCCCGGAACCCTAAGGTTCCGCAAAAGGTCCCTAAGGGTTCCGCGAGAACAAGTGAGATCAGCTAATGCACTTTTGATTTCTTATGTAATTTCAAAAACGTGATATAATTAAACACGCACGACATGTCTTGATTATTGTAATAATGTAATATAGACATCATCCTATCTAACCTATTATTACGATGAAAATAAAATGAGAAAGATATGGTACACGTGCAGAATGTCACTACTCTGGACACATTCGACACTCTCTTGGCTATCCATCTATTATGTTGGTGAATTTGGCAGCTCGGCTGGTACCCCCCCCCCTCCCCCCGTATGGGAGAGGGGGGGGGGACCAGCCCCTGTCACTTCTGGGAAGATGAATCTTGATACCCATTGTGGGGCTCTGAACATAAGTTTGAAAATCGAATTTCTATCATTGTTGTCTTCGCCCTTGTTAGTTTTGCGAGGTATGAAGGTAAAAACGATACACACACACACATACTATATATATATATATATATATATATATATATATATATATATATAGAATATATATATATATATATATATAGAAATATATATATATATATATATATATATATAATGTCCAAACGCGCATATATTTCTATTAATTTCATAATCATATTTGAGAGGCTAAATTACAATGTAATTTTCATAAAAAACGATTAATCTTACTTCTTTTGATTTAGATTACAGAGAGTACAACAATATAATAAACCAACATTTAATATACAAGACGTATCTACTTCGCATAATTGAAGAACAAGATTTAGCAAATT
>NC_134794.1:10791532-10794032 GCF_046742065.1 Oratosquilla oratoria
ATTTATGGTGACCCGCTGTTTTCTGTTACTAATCCAAGCTCTAATCCATTCTAACACTTTTCCTCCTATGCCATGGGCTTTGATTTTATTTAGTAGTCTCTGGTGTGGCACTTTGTCGAACGCTTTGCTAAAGTCAAGGTAAATAACATCGTAATTTTCATTGTTGTCTGATGCCTTATATACCTTAGTGTAAAAGGATAGAAGATTAGTCACGCATGACTTACCTTTGGAGAAACCATGCTGTGAATCACGAATTAAATTATGCCCTTCAATGTGTTCTCTGAGTCTATTTACTATTATTGATTCAAGCATCTTTCCTATAACCGACGTCAAACTGATTGGCCTGTAGTTGCATATGGTCGATCTATCTCCCTTCTTAAAAACAGGAACAACGTTTGCCTGCCTCCAAGCAGTTGGAACAGAACCAGTGTCTACCGATTTATTGAATATTTCAGTTAACCGGTCGCAGATTTCAAATCTACACTCCTTAAGCATTCTTGGAAAAATTTCGTCCGGACCCGGAGATTTTGTAGCTTTAAGTCTGTCAATCTGCTTGATAACTTCTTCTTTACTAATGCTGATATTAGTTAGGCTATTTTCTTCATCCCCTCTGAAAATCGGATCACAGTCAGGTACTTTATCTAACCTCTCATTAGTAAACACCGATAGAAAATAATTGTTAAACTCCTCACTCATTTTTATTTCCGATTCTATCATGACATTTTCATCGTTTTTAATTGGTCCTATTCTTTCTTTATTTTTTGTTCTATAGAGGTGAAAGAAACCCTTTGGGTTGGATTTTGCTTGACTGGCAACCTTGATTTCATAATTACGTTTCGCTGAACGTGTATTCCTTTTAACCAGCTTTGCCATTTCGTTATATCTTGATCTAAGGTGTGATTCCCCGTTTTTTATTTTTACGTAAAGTCCTCTTTTAATTCCGATCTCATGTTTCAATCTGTCCGTCATCCATTTGGGAGTATTACTATTTTTTCGTATTGACTTTAGGGGGATAAATGTGTTTTGTGCATTAATAATTAGATCTGCCAGATTGCTGTACATCTCATCCAAAGTACTGACCTGATTTTTGGGCCGTCGCCCCGAATCGACCTGACCCAAGGCACGCGCATCACTCTCTTTGACCCAGACCTGACTTAAGGTATGCGTAGTTCTCTCTTTGACCCAGACCTGACCCAAGGTACGCGTATCCTCCTTGACCCACTTCTGATTATCAGCCCCGCAACGAGAATCAAGAATGTTTGAAACGTCCGGATTGTTTTTCGTATTCAATTTCAAATAGGTTTTTATATTGTCAAAGTTTGCTTTCCTGAAGTCTGGTACTTGAACGTTATTTGTACTTTTTATTTTTTCCCAAATAATATTAAATCTTATTTCTTGATGATCGCTAAAGCCTAGACTATCGCCCACTATTATGCTGCTAATTTGGTGCTCATTATTTGTTAGAATTAAGTCCAGGGTATTTTGTCCCCTCGTAGGATCGGTAATCATTTGTTTTAGGAAATTATCCTGCACCACATCTAGGATCAGTACTTAATTATTAAGCCCTGTCCAGACGATCGAGCACATCTCGACGGGCACTGCGCGCAAACGAGCAAAGCCCACAGGCACAACTGTGGTGTTGTCCACACGGTTCCGAGCTGGCCTAGACCAACCCTGGCACAGCCAGAGCGTGTGGTCGTTCAGGCAGGACCTGCAGACTGTGTGCGGTACGATAACTACCAGTATGGTGGTCGATAAAAGTTCCATTAAATGTAGAATGTGAGGTCTCGACCACTGATCCATAACGGGGACAGAGAAAGACATGTTTGTTAAACACTAGAGTGAACAATGAGAACCTCTGTCCCTGATCTCCGTCGGGAGCCTCGTATGTCTGACAGCAACGTCATATCACCGTCCACGGGTAGTAGTGTCTGGTGCTTTCGCTAAACGACCAACACGGGCACTTTGCCCGTGCTTTAGCGGGCACGAGCGGTAAACTTGTTAACGGGCAAACTGCTCGCTTGTGTACGCGGGCAATGCTCCATCATCTGGACGGGCCTTCAGGGCACAAATCGACCGTGTAGATGTGGCATAACGTTTCTTCCCCAAGAGATCTATCGGGAAGCCTCAAAGACCTTAACTAGCCTTTCTTGTGGGGTTCCAGGTTTCCGGTCAGTAGAATTCGAAGGAACAGTTATTGCTGCCATTATAACTGGGCTCATTTGAATATTGAATATCCATAATAATGATAATTGTTGTCTCAAGTTTCTGTAACTGTAAACTCATAGGTCCACAATAGTCAGCAAGAGGTTCTGTTCCTTCCCGTATATCTCTAGGGAGGAAGGAAGGTTCGATTGCTATAGGTCTGTATTGCTATAGTATGAGTCTCTTTCCATGTCCCCCCCGGCCAGCAGCAGCAGCAACAACAGGAGGAAGAGGTGGAAGAGGAAGAAGAGGAGGAAGAAGAGGAAGAAGAGGAGGAGCAGGAAGAGGGGGAGGG
>NC_134794.1:10814032-10816532 GCF_046742065.1 Oratosquilla oratoria
GAGAATGAAAGTGAGAGTGGGAATAAGAAAGTAAGAGTGAAGGGGAAAGTGAGAGTGTAAGAGAGAGTGAGAGTGAAAGTGAGAGAGTGAGATTGCTTGTGAGAGTGAGAGTGAGAGTGAAAGTGAGAGTGAGAGAGTGAGAGTTAGCGTGAGAGTAAGAATGAGAGTGAGAGTGGGTGTAAGAGTGAGTGAGAGTAGGAGTGTGAGTGAGAGTGAGAGTTAGCGTGAGAGTGAGAATAAGAGTGAGAGTGAGAGTGAATATAAGAGTAAGAGTGAGTGAGCGTGAGAGTTAAAGTGAGAGTGAAAGTGAGAGAGTGAGAGTTAGCGTGAGAGTGAGCGTGAGAGTAGATAGTCCACATCAGCTGGATACGTACCAGAGGATATCAGAGGTCGAGAGAAGCTTCGAGGGAGAGACTGGACAGAGGAAGAGGTCGGTCGAGGAAGAGTAGGAGCTGGAGGAGGAAGAGGTTGAGGAAGAGGAGGAGGAGGAAGAAGAGGAGGAGGAAGAAGAGGAGGAGGAAGAAGAGAAGGAGGAGGAGGAGGAGGAGGAGGAGGAAGAGCAGGAAGAGGATGTAAAGGAAGAGGTTGAGGAAGAGGAGAAGTAGGAGGAGGAAGAGGAGGAGGGGAGGAGGAGGAAGAAGAAGAGGAGGAGGAAGAAGAGAAGGAGGAGGAAGATCAGGAAGAGGATATAAAGGAAGAGGTTGAGGAAGAGGAGGAGAAGTAGGAGGAGGAAGAGGGGGAGGTTAGGAGGAGGAGGATGTAAAGGAAAAGGTGGAGGAAGAGGAGGAAGAAGAGATGGAGGAATAGGAGGAATAGGAGGAGGAGGTAAAGGCAAAGGTGGATGAAAAGGAGAAGAAGGAAGAAGAGGAGGAAGTGGACAAGGAGCAGGTGGAGGAAAAGGAGAAGAAGAAGGAGGAGGAGGAAGTGAAGGAGGAAGTGGAGGAGGTGGAGGAAAAGGAGAAAAAAGGGGAGGAAGATGAGAAGAAAGGGGGAAGAGGAGGAGGAGGAAGAGAAGTGGAGGAAGTGGAGGAAGTGGAGGAACATAGGAAGAAAGGGGAGGAAGATGAGAAGAATGGGGAGGAGGAGGAGGAAGTGGAGAAGGAGGAGGAAGTGGAGAAGGAGGAGGAAGTGGAGGAGGAGGAGGAAGTGAAGGAGAAGATAGAGGAAGTGGAGTTGGAGGAAGTGGAGGACGGCCTGACAGGAGCCAAGCAAGTGGATTATAGAGTGCAAAGCCACGGCAAGGTGGGGGCGACATGCCAAGACAAACCAAGACAAACCAAGACAAAAGAAGACAAAGGAAAATAAGACAAGGTAAGGAAACACAAATAAAGCCAAATAAAGACAAACCAAGACAATCCAAGACAAGCCAAGACAAAACAAGCGAAACAAAGATAAGTCAAGGAAAGACAAATCAAGACAGATCAAGATAAACAGAGACTAAAGAAGACAAGCCAAGACAAGACAAGACAAGACAAGACAAGACAAGCAAAGATAAACAAAGACAGTACAAGATAAGGAAAGACAAGCCAAACTAAGACAAGCCAACGAAAGACTAGCCAAAGCAAGATAAATCAAGCTAAGCCAAGGCAAGCCAAGACAATTGAACACAGGTCAAACCAAGTTAAGAGAAACCATGTTAAGACAAGACAAGCCAATCAAAGGCTAACCAAGACAAGCCAACCCAAGATAAGACAAGCCGAGACAAAGACAGCACAACCGAAGACAAGCCAAGACAGGCCAAACCAAGACAAGAGAAGCCACGACAAGCCAACCCAAGCCAAGACAAGGCGATGCAAGGTAAGAAAAAACAACCCAAGACAAGCCAAGACAAGACAAGACAAGACAAGACAAGACAAGCAAAGCGAAGCGAGAACGAACACACTAGGAGAAACTGGATGACAGCGGAATTCGTTCCGCGCGGGGGGAAGGAGGAGGGGGGAGGGGGGAAAGGGGGAGGGGAGGGGGGAGGGCGTTCTTGCTCTACCAAGGGCGAAGGGGGGGAGGGGGGAGGGGGGAGAGGGAGAGGGAGTAGAGGGGCCGAGTGGACGGGGTGGAGTGGAAGGGTGGAGTGGAAGGGTGGAGTGGAAGGGTAAAATGGGAGAGTGGAATGGAAGAGTGGGGTGGAAAGGTAGAGTGGAGGGCCCGAGTGGAAGGGTAAAGTGGAAGGGTAGAGTAGAGGGACAGAGTGGAGTGGTAAAGTGGAAGGATGGAGTGGAGGGGTAAAGTGGAAAGATGTAGTGGAGGGGTCGGGTGGAGGGGTGGAATGGAAGGTCTGCGGGGAGGGTTGGAATGAAAGGATGGAATGAAGAGGCTAAGTGGAGGGGTGGAGTGGAAGGGTGGAGTGGAGGGGTGGAGTGGAGGGGTGGAGTGGAGGGGTGGAGTGGAGGGGTGGAGTGGAGGGGTGGAGTGGAGGGTTGGAATGGAAGGGTGGAGTGAAGGGAAAAGGGAAGGAGTATTTGGAGGAAAGAAGGGAAGAACGGAAGAAGGAAAGAGGAAGAAG
>NC_134794.1:10834032-10844032 GCF_046742065.1 Oratosquilla oratoria
ACTACCTTCCACTAGTTTTCGATTGGTGGCTCCACCTGTGAACCTCCCTGGTCCACTTGGTCCACTTAGGGTTCAGGAACCACACCTTGAGAACCACTGAGCCAAGTGGACTCAAAGGACAAAAGTTGAAAACATTGCAAGTCCATTTTTGTATTCACGACGTCTGGGAGCGACTTCGCAAAAAGACGTTTCATTTGTGGGTTGGGTGGGGAGGGGGGGGGGATCACTATACTCGAGTAGCAGGGGGTGGTGGGGGGGGGTAGCTGAGTGCCCCTCAAACTACCCTCCCAATTCCTCCTCTCGAAGGTTCCTTTGTTGTGTCAACAGCGTAGTTGCTTCACTCTGCAGTTACCTGTAATTACCTTTATGTGTTACAAAGGATTACAAAGGATTACAAAAGAGGAGCATGCCGACAGGAGACCTTTTGGTCCATAACTAGGTCGAATGCGAAAAAATGATAATAATGATAAATAAATAAAAAATAAATAAAAATTATAGTAATATAAACAATAACAAATAAAATAAATAAATGCATAGGTATAGTTAAATAATAAACAAACAAATAAATAGTAAATAATAAATTCACAGATAACTAATAATAAACGAAAATCAAGCAAATGATAATAAACATACAAATAATAACAAACAAATAAACAAATAATATAAAATAAATGGCAGTCATTACAACATCTTGCTTAGGTGTTTATCTAAACAAATCTTAAAGCTTCGAACTGAAGTACATTGTCTCTCCTACACTCGAAGTCACATCATACCTTCCGGTATCTTCAGGGACACCACAGGTGAAGCTTCCCAGGGAATAATAAAAGACAAATAAATCTATTAGCGAAAGAAAGAACCCACCAAGAAGGACTAGAACCCCCCCATTTCAGGATTCAGGACAAGCATGATGACCCTTAGACCATCGAGACCCTAGGGCTTGGAAGAATGACACAGAAACTTGGCTTCCAATCATTCTAAGCCAACAGCAACAAGTGGAGGAGAAAAAATAATTCTGGTGGATAATTCAAACTTTTGGTTTATGAAAAGGAGGGGACTGGAAATATACAATCATGTACAAAACCTTCTTTGGAAAAATAATTAAATAATTTACCTTGTTAGGTATTTGTATTTTACCACACACACACACACACACACACACACACACACACACACACACACACACACACACACACACACACACACACACACTGGCCTCACAAGCCGGAGAACCGGGGTTCGATATAGATAAGTTATATTGTCTCCTATTGAATACACACACACACACACACACACACACACACACACACACACACACATATATATATATATATATATATATATATATATATATACATACACGGACTGCTTATTACCCTAAAACACTCGGTTTCGTGAGATATCCAGATTTCAATTTAGAAAATCCGCCACGGTGATACTTTACGAGTTTGACTTAATCTGTTTGCGTGAATGAGAAGGCCAACACCTTGGTCCACGACATCCCCTCCCCTAAGCCTGGAAGCCTCGATCCTGGAAGTCTGGAACGGTTGGGAACAAAAGTTCCCGCCCGAGGGTCAAAGGCGTAACCCACCAGTCAGATAAAGTTTGGTACTCTTCGTGAGAGCCGCGTGACGTCGTGTCAGCTGGATTACTGTCCGGTCTTCTGGAGTCAAAGAAGACCTCGAGGAAGCTTCTGCTGAAGAACTGACAGAGTCTGAGGTTAGCGAACGTGATGTTGGTGTCTTAGGCAGGGGTGGTGACTCTTGGTGAGGATTGCGTGACGCCGCGTCAGTCGGATTACTGTCTGGTCTTCTGGAGTCAAAGAAGACCTCGAGGAAGCTTTTGGTGAAGAACTGACAGAGTCTGAGGTTAGTGAACGTGATGCTAGTGTCTTAGGTAGGGGTGATGACTCTTAGTGAGAGTTGCGTGACGCCGCGTCAATCGGAATACTGTCTGGTCTTCTGGAGTCAAAGAAGACCTCGAGGAAGCTTCTGGTGAAGAACTGACTTACTGTCTGGTCTTCTGGAGTCAAAGAAGACCTCGAGGAAGCTTCTGGTGAAGAACTGACAGAGTCTGAGGTTAGCGAACATGATGTTAGTGTCTTAGGCAGGGGTGATGTCTCACTAGGGAGATGGGATTTTCTTGAAGAGTCTGGAGTCAAAGTAGACCTCGAGGAAGCTTCTGGTGAAGAATTGATAGAGTCTGATGTTAGCGAACATGATGTTAATGTCTTAGGCAGGGGTGATGTCTCACTAGGCTATGGGAAAGGGATTTTCTTGAAGAGTAAAATGCAGAGAAAAATGTTTTGCTTCCTGATGATGACGATATGCGGTATCTACTGAGCGTCTGTATTATGAGAGAAAAAAAGAAGGAGAGGGGGAGGGGGGACCCGTGATAGCAAACACTCCCTCCCTTTCCCCCTACACCCCCCCCCCCCGTGCTCTCTTTATAATCACTGATGAGTATAATCTTCACTTTCAGATCGATAATTTCATTGAGAGGCCCAAAGCTCCAGGATCCTAATTTTTAACTTTTTTTTTCTTTTTTTTTTTTTTTAATTCCCCACTTTTTTGTGAACATATTTCCTAACAATTTCACAACTATTTCACAGAAAAAAATATGGTGGACATAGGCTGAACATGAGTTTATCAGGGCAGACACGTAATAGGTCTGGATTCAATTACGTAACTAGAATCGTTGTGTGCTTCAGGACTTTTGCTTCCGACTGTATGCCATTGTCGCGCGATGATAAAAAACAGAACGTAATTTGAGGGGAACGAGAGACCAATAAGGTCATAAGGTTCAAACTCGTATCTCGTTTCCCCTCACCGTAACCCTTAAGGGCAGAGGGGAACATTAAGCTTCTTGTGGATAGCTTCGTGGGGTGCCAATGCCAGGGTAGCTCCATTCATATACCTTGTCAGGTTTGGCGTCAGGCGAGATTTTCCACCCAAAGGGGGGATTGCCTTCCAAGAAATCTCCCTATGACTTAGCGACGCATTTTATATATTTTGTTCTGGTTTAAAGTAAATAATCTGTTTCAAAGACTAGATAGGGAGATAAACACATAGATGAGTTAGTTAATAAGTATATTAACGGGTAAACATATATATGAAAAATTCGAAATTGGGGGGACTTCTTTTCTCCGTGAAATCCCCGTATGACCTACGGACATAATTTATATATTTTGTTCTAGTTTAAAGTAGATAATCAATTTAAAAAACTAGATAATATAGGGAAACACATAGATGAGTAAGTTGAAAAAGATATAGAGCGGTGAATATATAAAATGAAAAAATAAATAGAAAGAATAAATACATAAATAAATAAATACAAAATGAACAAATTAATGAATAAATACGAAAATGAGTAAGCAAACGAATACATGAATAATCAAATGAATAAAATGAACAAAATAAATAATACACAAAATTTATGAATGACACAAACGAATAGAGAGTTGAAGAAATTAAAACATAAATAAACAAATCAACTCCAAGTTCTTCTAACCCTTCTAGGACTGATTGACTCACCACGTGATCAAGATGGACTACTCACCCTGTAGAATGAGTACAGTGCCTACCCACGTCCCTTTTTCATTCTCTCTCACTCTTCCTCTCTCTCCCTTCTCCTCTCTTTCTCTCCTTCTCTTTGTCCTCTCCTTTTGCTTTCGCGTTCCCTCTCCCTCTCTCTTTACTCCTCCTCCCCCTCTCCTCTCTCTTCCCCTCTCTCTTCTCCATCCTCTCTCACTCTTCCTCTCTCTCCCTTCTCCTCTCTTTCTCTCTTTCTGTTCGTGCTCTCCTTTTCCTCTCACGTTCCCCCTCCCTCTCTCTTTACTCCTCCTCCCCCTCTCCTCTCTCCTGCCCTCTCTCTTCTCCATCCTCTCTCACTCTTCCTCTCTCTCCCTTCTCCTCTCTTTCTCTTTTTCTCTTTGTCCTTTCCTTTTCCTTTCGCGATCCCTTTCCCTCTCTCGTTACTTCTCCTCTCCCCTTCTCCCCTCTCTTCCCCTCTCTCTTCTCACTATTCCTCCCTCTTCCTTATCCCCTATTGTTCTTTTCTCTCTTTTCCTCTTTTCCCTCTCTCTTTCTCCTGTTCCTTCTCTGGATACTTCTCCTTCCCTCTCCCCTTTCTCCCCTCCCCCCTCTCCCCCTCTCCCTCTCTCTTATCACTATTCCTTCCTCTTCTTTATCCCCTATTGTTCTTTTCTCTCTTTTCCGCTTTTCCCTCTTTCTTTCTCCTGTTTCATCTCTGGATACCTCTTCCCACTCCTCCTTCTCCCCCCTCTCCCCCTCCTCTCTCCCCCTCTCCCTCTCTATCTTACAAAAAAGAATGAAGAGCATGCCAACAGGAGACCTTTTGGTCCATAACTAGGTCGGATGAAAAGAAAAAAGTAGATAAATGAATAAAATAGATCAATAGAAAATGAAAAATAATTAACAAACAGAGAAATAACACTAATCTATATTCCTTCCTCTTCCTTATCACTTTATTGTTCTTATCTCCCTTTTCCTCTTTTTCCTCTCTCTTTCTCCTGTTCCCTCTTTGGATACTTCTTCCCTCTCCCCCTCCCCCTCTCCCCCTCTCCACCTCCCCCCTCTCCCCCCCGTTGCCATCCCCTTTGCTGGCTGTAGGTCTCAACGTTTCTGTCCTTTTAATATGCAGCCGGTCTTTCGAAACATTTCCCATTAATTGAGTTGAAGTTCTCTCAACTATTATTTCGTCAACTATTTTTTTTTTAACAACTTTTCCATCCTGGCAACTCGTCGTCCATCCTCTGCGACAAGAATTGAGCATTTTTTTTTTTATTATATATATATTTTTTCTCATTTTATTTTATTTTATTATTATTATTTCTTATTTTCTTTTCTTATTCCGTCCATGCCCGATCCCTATAGATGTAGTAAACTCGTCTGTTTATTGATGAATCAATTAATTTATTTCATTTTTTATTATAATTGTTTTAGCCGGGTTCGAATCCTCTTGCACGGGGCTGGTCCTCACACGTCCTCAAAAAAAAAAAAGAAAAAAAAAAAAAACACGCACATAAGTGAATGACCAAGTGTACACATAGATGGTAGGCTAAATTAATGAATAATTAGCTCCTCAAATGATAACAGGAATAACAATAATACCAACATATAAAAATATGACGACAGATAATTAATAATAATAATAATAATAAAAAAAAATGACCATGCCGCTGAAAAAAAAAAAAAAAATTAACCAAAACTTTAGGTAATTATGATGACAATTGATATGCTAATTGAAGCGATTGGGGTTCGGATTTCATTCCGCGCTGATTAGAATAAATCCACCCTTTTTCCACCGGTAGCAATAATCAACGTGGAAATGTATGTGTAGTCACGTGCAGGAGCACTCAACGCCTCCGCGAATTTTAAATTCGCGAATAGACCCCGTCCGCGAATCTTTAATTCGCAAATACCGCGCCCATCCGCGAATTTCAAATTCGCGAATGGACCCCGTCCACGAACCTGTACTTGGCGAATACCGCGCCCATCCGCGAATTTCAAATTCGTAAATAGAACCCGTCTGCGAATTTCAAATTCGCGAATAGAGCCCCGTCCGCGAATCTTTAATTCGCGAATAGAGCTTTCTTTCGTGTCAAGCATCAGTCATACCGGCAGGCGATTTTATTCATCTCCATGGTAACTTTATGGATAGGGATGACAGGTGGTAGTGGACATGGAACTGCCTAGTGTAGGCCTTATGGTCTCTTGCAGTCTCTTTCATTCTTAGGTACTTATGTTCTCGTTCTCGAATATGCTCATATACTCTGCTGCCGTATATCAGATGAATTAATCCCTGCATCAGTTTTCATAAAGTAAAATATTTTTCATAAATAAAATATTGTTACAACGTAAGAACATAATAATGGAGGAGAATGTAAGAGACCCTAAGGCCTACACTAGACAGTTTCATGTCCATTACCACATATCATCCCTATCCATAAAGTTATCTAATCTCCTTATAAAACAACCAGTTGTTTCAGCACTCACTAAATGGTTACTAAGTTTATTCCATTCATTAACTACTCTGTTCGTAAGCCAGTTCCTGCCTTTTTCCTTTTTAGATCTAAAATTGTCCAATTTAAACCATTTACTACGAGTCCTGCCCTGCTACGTAACTACTTATGAATATGTGTGTGTGTGTGTGTGTGTGTGTGTGTGTGTGTGTGTGTGTGTGTGTGTGTGTGTGTGTGTGTGTGCATAAGTGTGCAATTCACCGTGGTTTTGGATCAAGTGTTGGACTCGTGATCGACAGTTATTAACCTCCTAGATGAGAGCTCAGAGTTCATATATGGCCGATCTATGGGTAATACTGTGACTTTACACGCACACACACACACACACACACACACACACACACACACACACACACACACACACACACACACACACACACACACACACACACACACACACACACACACACACACATCTCTCCGCCCACGAGAGTTGGATTAACACCTCGCAGTGCAGCGATACTGAAATCATTTCAGCCCTGGGTGGGACTCGAACCCGGACCGCCGTAGTGGCAGGCTCTAACCACTGCGTCACCAGGTTGTGTGTGTGTGTGTGTGTGTGTGTGTGTGTGTGTGTGTGTGTGTGTGTGTGTGTGTGTGTGTGTGTGTGTGTGTGTGTGTGTTTGTGTATGTGTGTGTGTGTACAAAGTAGAGATGGCGACATACTTTAAATTTCTTATTTTCCTTGATGGGGACAAAATTAATCCGTTTTCAAGTGTCTTGATGAACTTGTAGACATGGGGAAATACGTATTTATCATCTGGTTGCCGGCAGATGATTTTATTTATGTCAGGGAACTCTTTGTCCATCCTGCCCCTCGTCATCGTCTAGGGACCCCCCCCCCCAAAAAAAAAAAAAAAAAGAAGAAGAAGAAGAAGAAGAAGAAAAAAGAGTATTTCCATTGAGTATTCCTTACTGTTCTTTAGCTTCCTGGAGAAGACCACTTTCCAACACTAAATAAAATCACTAAACGCTTAGTAACTATCACTTAGTGACCCCAACAGGGGAACTCTGGGGGCATTCCACAGTGGTCCACAGACCCCTGAGGGGGGGAGCCACCCGGGGGGAATGGAACGGAGCTTAGAGCGTCTACCACGGGGTGTGTGGGTATGACACGGAACCCCCCCCCCCCCAGCGTCAAGAGTACAGGTGGAGAAAGAACTCGTGAGAGACGAACGTGAGATAATTGATTCTCGCTCGTGAGAGGAGGAAGGGCGGGGGCCGTGAGCGAAGCAGAAGAGGAAGGCGTGAGATGGAAATGCAAGGAAGGGAAGGGGAACTCGACTGTGGTCTTCTTCTCTACAACTGGGAGGGGATATGGCGAAGGCGTTATGGGGAAAAGGGAAGAGTATAAGGGAGTGTTTGTCTTTAGTATTGTGTCTTCGAAAAGCAACTATTCTGTTCCATGGGGAGTGTGAGAGTAGAGGGTGAGAGTGGAGGGTGAGAGTGGAGGGTGAGAGTGGAGGGTGAGAGTGGATGGTGAGAGTGGAGGGTGAGAGTGAATGGTGAGAGTGGATGGTGAGAATGGAGGGTGAGAGTGAATGGTGAGAGTGGAGAGTGAGAGTAGGACATGAGAGTAGAACATGAGAGTGGAGGGTGAGAGTGGAGGGTGAGAGTGGAGGGCGAAAGTGGATTGTGAGAGTTGAGTGTGAGAGTTGAGTGTGTGCGGAGTGTGAGAATTGAGGGTGAGAGTGGAGGGGGAGAGTGGATTGTGAGAGTTGAGTGTGAGAATTGAGGGTGAGAGTGGAGGGTGAGAGTTGAGTGTGAGAGTGAAGTGTAGGAGTGGAACATGAGAGTGGTGTATGAGAGTGGAGTGTGAGAGTGGAGTGTGAGAGTGGAGTGCGAGAGTGGAGTGCGATAGTGGAGTGTGAGAGTGGAGTGTGAGAGTGGAGTGTGAGAGTGGAGTGTGAGAGTGGAGGTTGTAAGGCAAAAGGAGTACGACTGTCAGTTGCATGTGGGCTCAGGACTGAAGTGTCATGCGTGAGGGGCAATTCTGGAGGGAAGAAGAAGAAGTGGAGGGGATTGGAGGATGGAGGAGGCTGCCCTAACTGAGTGGAGGGGGGGAAGGTTCGCGGTGGAGGGGATGGAGGAGATGGATATGGAGGAAGGATGTGGAGGGAGAAATACATAGAGGAGGAAGGCAAAACCGTGATTCTGTGCTCTGTGGAAGATGTCAAGGGTGTGTGTAGGGGGAGGAGGAAGAGGAGGAGGAGGAAGAGGAAGAGGAGGAAGATGAGGAAGAGGAGGAAGAAGAGGAAGAGGAGAAAAAAGAGGAATATGAGGAATATGAGGAAGAGGAGGAAGAAGAGGAAGAGGAGAAAAAAGAGGAAGAGGAGGAAGATGAGGAAGAAGAGGAAGAGGAGGAGAGGGGGAAGATGAGAAAGATGAGGAAGAGGAGGAAGAGGAGGGAGAGGAGGGAGAGGAGGAAGAGGAGGATAAAGAGGAAGAAAAGGAATAGAAATAAGGAGTATAAAGAGGAAGAGGAGGAGGAGGAGGAGGAATTGGAATAGGAGGAAGAAGAGGAAGAGGAAGAGGAAGAAGAGGGAGAAGATGAATAGAAACAAGAGGATTATAAAGAGGAAGTGGTGAAACAGGTGGAAAAGGAAGATGAGGAGGAAGAGGAGGAAGAGGAGGAGAAAGAGGAAGAAAAGGAACAGAAATAAGAGGAGTATAAAGAGGAAGAGGAGGAGGAAGAGGAGGAAAAGGAGGAAGAAGAGGAGGAAGAGGTGGAGGAAGAAGAGGAGGAAGAGGTGGAGGAAGAAGAGGAAGAAGATGAATAGAAACAAGAGGATTATAAAGAGGAAGTGGTAAAACAGGAGGAAAAGGAAGATGAGGAGGAAGAGGAAGAAGAGGAGAAGACCTATGTCTAGGAGAGGAGAGAGGAAAAAAAGAGGAGGTAAAAGTAGATAAAGAAAATGGAAGAAGAGGAGGATGTAAAGGAGGAGAAAGGAGTAGGAAGATGAAGAGGAGGAGGAGAAAGGGATGTAGGAGGGAGGAGTGGGAAGAGGAGAGGAGGAGTGGGAAGAGGAGAGGAGGAGGGCAGTGTGAGATGAAAAAAAGAATCAAAATTAAGAGCTAGAGGAGGAGGAGGAGGTGATAGAAGTATTGAGAATGGAAGACATTGTAAAGAAGAAAAAGGAGGAGGAAGAGGAAGAGGAGAAAGCAGAAGGGAGAGGTAGGAGGAAAAGAAGGAAGAGGGGAGGAGGAAGAAAAGGAGGAGGAGGAGTAGGAGGAGGAGGTACAGTTATTGAGAATAGGAGACGGTGTAAAGAAGAAAAAGGAAGAGTAGGAGGAAGAGGGGGAGGAGAAGGAGGAAAAGGAAGGGGGAAGGACGAAGAGGAGTGATAGGAAGAGGGGGAAGAGAAGGAGAGAAGGAGGAGGAGGAGGAGGAAGAGGGGAAAGGAGGATGAGGAGGAGTAGGAGGAAGAGGAGGACTAGGAGAAGTAATAGAAGAGGAGGAGGTGGAGGAGGAGAACGAGGAGGAAGAGGGGGAAGAGAAGGAGGAGGAGGTGGAGGAGGAGGAGGAGGAGGAGGAGGAGGAGGAGGAGGAGGAGGAGGGGAAAGGAGGAGGAGGAGGAGTAGGAGGAAGAGGAGGAGGAGGAGGAGAAGGAATAGAAGAGAAGGAAGTGGAGGAGGAGGAGGAGGAAGAGGAGGAAGAGGAAGGGACGTGGGGGGGGGGAGGAAGGGGCAGACAGGCAGTAAAACAATTAGCGGGGTGAAAAGTCGGGCTGGCCGCGCAGAAAACTGGATTTTCTCAACTAAATCAGAGGAGCCATTTGTCCGACGACAACAATACGGATTTTCTAACCAAATTAGGCGACGCAAACCAACTGGCTTTGCATCTAGTCGTACACAGTCGCTCAAACAAGTCCTGCTCGCGTGGCAACTCCGTCAAATTCGTCAGTTTTTTTGTTTGTTTGTTGTTGAAGTGTTTAGGAATTTGTGACAACATTTATTACC
>NC_134794.1:10849032-10854032 GCF_046742065.1 Oratosquilla oratoria
GGGAAGGAAGGAGGGAAGGAAGGGAGGAAGGAAGGAGGGAAGGGAGGAGGGAAGGGAGGAGGGAAGGAAGGAGGGAAAGAAGGAGAGGAGGAAGGACTCAAGGAGGGAATGGAGGAGGGAAGAAAGGAGGGAAGGAAGGAAGATGTGAAGGAAGGAAGGAAGAAAGAAAGAAAGGAGGGAAGGAGGGAGGAAAGGAGGGAAGGATGGAAGGAAGGAGGGAGGGAAGGGAGGAAGGAAGGAGGGAAGGGAGGAGGGAAGGAAGGAGGGAAAGAAGGAGAGGAGGAAGGACTCAAGGAGGGAATGGAGGAGGGAAGAAAGGAGGGAAGGAAGGAAGATGTGAAGGAAGGAAGGAAGAAAGAAAGGAGGGAAGGAGGGAGGAAAGGAGGGAGGAAAGGAGGGAAGGATGGAAGGAAGGAAAGAAGGAAGGAGGGTGTGAAGGAGGGAAGGAAGGAAGGAGGGAAGGAAGGAGGGAGGGAGGGAAGGAGGGAGGGAGGGAAGGAAGGAGGGAGGGAGGGAAGGAAGGAGGGAGAGAAGGAAGGAGGGAGGGAAGGAAGGAGGGAAGGAAGGAGGGAAGGAAGGAGGGAAGGAGGGAAGGAAGGAACGAGGGAAGGAGGGAATGAAGGAACGAGGGAAGGAGGGAGGGAGGGAGGGAAGCAGGGAGGGAGGGAGGGAAAGAGGGAGGGAGGGAGGGAAAGAGGGAGGGAGGGAGGGAAAGAGGGAGGGAGGGAGGGAGGGAGGGAGGGAAGGAAGGATGGAAGGAGGGGAAGAATGAAGGAGGAAAGAAGGAAGGAAGGAAGGAAGGGAGGAAGGAAGAAAGGAAGGAGGGAAGGAGGGAAGGAGGGAAGGAAGGAGGGAAGGAGGGAAGGAAGGAAGGAAGGAAGGAAGGAGGGAGGGAAGGAAGGAAGGAAGGAGGGAAGGAAGGAAGGAGTGAAGGAAGGAAGGAAGGAAGGAAGGAGTGAAGGAAGGAAGGAAGGAAGGAAGGAGGGAAGGAAGGAAGGAAGGAAGGAGGGAAGGAAGGAAGGAGTGAAGGAAGGAAGGAAGGAAGGAAGGAAGGAGGGAAGGAGTGAAGGAAGGAAGGAAGGAAGGAAGGAGTGAAGGAAGGAAGGAAGGAAGAAGGGAAGGAGAGAAGGAAGGAGTGATGGAGGGAGGGAAGGAGAGCAGGAAGGAGTGAAGGAGGGAGAGAAGGAGTGAAGGAGAGAAGGAAGGAAGGAGGGAGGAAGAAAGGAAGGAAGGAAGGAAGGAAGGAAGGAAAGAAGGAAAGATCTCGGATTAGGACCGTTAAAACACTAAACTGACAAACTCTAAGTTATATGGCGACATTAAAGAACTGTGATAAGACGAGAAGCTGAAGAAGAATTTTAATTAAACGGGGAGGAGGAGGAGGAGGAGGAGGAAGGAATTTGTCCCGATCAAAGTAAAATGTTGAGGAGTTCATGAATGGTGATAAGGAGGAGGAGAAAGAGGAGGAGGAGGAGGAAGAGGAGGAGGAGGAGGAGGAAGAGGAGGAGGAGGAGGAGGAGGAGGAGGAGGAGGAGGAGGAGGAGGAAGAGGAGGAGGAGGAGGAGGAAGAGGAGGAGGAGGAGGAACAAAAGGAGGAGGAGGACAGGAGCAGGAACAAAAGGAGGAGGAGTAGGACAGGAGGAAGAGTAAGAAGGAGTAAGAAAGAGGAGGAGGAGGAGGAGGAGGAGGAGGAATAAAGGGAGGAAGAGTAAGGAGGAGTAAGGAGGAGGAGGAGGAGGAGGAGGAGGATGAGGAGGAACAAAAGGAGGAGGAGGAGGAGGAGGAGGAGGAGGAGGGTGAGGAGGAACAAAAAGAGGAGGAGGACAGGAGGAAGAGTAAGAACGAGTAAGGAGAAGGAGGAGGAGGAGGAGGAGGAGGAGGAGGAGGAGGAGGAGGAGGAGGAGGACAAGAGGAAGAGTAAGAAGGCGTAAAGAGGAGGAACAAAAGGAGGAGGAGGAGGAGAAGGAGGAGGAGGAGGAGGAGGAGGAGGAGGAGGAGGAGGAGGAGGAGGAGGAGGAGGAGGAGGAGGAAGAGGAGGAACAAAAGTAGGAGGATAATAGGAGGAAGAGTGAGGAGTAAGGAGGGCGAAGAGGAAGAGAAAGAGGACAAGGGGGAGGAAGAGGAAGACAAAGAGGACAAGGAGGAGGAAGAGTGCGGAGTGAGGAGGATGAAGTTAAAGAGAAAGAGGAGAAGGAGTAAGAAGGAGGAAGAGGAAGAGAAGAAGGGCAAGGAAGAGTAAAATAAAGGGGAGGAGGAGAAGCGAGGAGGAAAGAGAGGAAAAGGAGGAACACGTTGGTGTGGGGGAAGAGGAGAAAAAAGAAAGAGAAAAGAAGAGGAAGAGGAGGAGGAGGAGAAGGAAGAGGAGGAGGAGGAGAAGGAAGAGGAGGAGGAGGAAGAGATAAAGGAGGATTAATAGAAGGAAGGAGGAGGAGGAGGAGGAGGAGTGAGAGAAAGAATAAAAAGAGGATGATGATAATGAGTAACAGAAGGGAAAGGAGTAGGACGAGAAGTAGAAAGGAGAGGAGGAGAAGGAGGAAGAGGAGGAGGAAGAGGAGGAGGAAGAGAAGGAGGAATAAGAGGAGGAGAAGGGGAAGGAAGAGCAAAAGGAAAAGGAGGAGGAGCAGGAGGAAGAGCAGGAGGAGGAAGAAGAGGAGAAGGAGGGGGAAGGGGAGGAAGAGCAGGAGGAGGAGCAGGAGGAGGAGGAGCAGGAGGAGGAAGAGGAGGAGGAGGAAGAGGAGGAGTAGGATAAGGAGTAGAAAGGAGAGGAGAAGGAGGAAGAGAAGGAAAAAGAAGAGTAAGAGGAGAATGAGGAGGAGTAGGAGGAGCAGTAAGAGGAGGAGGAAGAGGAGGAGGAGGAGGAGGAGGAGGAGGAGGAGGAGGAAGAGCAGAATGAGGACTAGAAAGGAGAGGAGCAGGAGGAAGAGAAGGAGGAAGTGAAGGAGGAATAAGAGGAGGAGAAGGAAAAAGAAGAGCAAAAGGAGAATGAGGAGGAAGAGGAGGAGGAGGAAGGGGAGGAAGATCAAGAGGAGGAGAAACAGGAAGAGGAGGAGTAGAAAGGAGAGGAGGAGGAGGGGGAAGAGAAGGAGGAGGAAGAAAAGGAGAAGTGGATGAAGAGCAGGAGGAGAAGGAGGAGGAAAAGGAGGAACAGCAAGGGGAGGAGGATGAGGATGAGGAGGAAAAGGAGGAACATCAAGAGGAGGAAGAGGGGGAGGAGAAGGAGGAGGATGAGGACGAGAAGGAGGAGAAGAAGGAGGAAGGGGAGGAAGATCAGGAGGAGGGGGAAGAGGAGTAGAAAGAAGAGGAGGAGGAGAAAGCGAAAGTTAAGATGTCAATTGAGGCTAAAAGAATTAAAAGAGAAACAAAGTCAAAATACAAAAAAAGAATAAAGAAATGGATGGAAGGAGGAAAAGAAGGAGGGAAGGAGGGAGAAAATAGAGGAGGGCAGGAAGGAGAGAATGGAGGAGGGTAAGGAAGGAAGGATAAGGAGAAGTCAAAATAAGAAAAGTGTGAGAATAAAGAAAAAGATGGCAAAAAATGAAACATAAATCAAAATAATTGTGGAAAAAATAAAGAAGAAGAATAAGAGGAGGAAGATGAATAGATAGAATAAGACAGAGAAGAAGAAAAAGGAGGAAGGAAAGGTGGAGGCGGAAGTGGAGGAGGCGGTGGATTGTGAGAAAATGCAAATAGGAAGAGTCTGCAGAAGTGTCTGCAGAAGGAGGGGAGGAAGTGGAGGAGGAGGAGAATGAGGAGGGGAATGAGGAGGGGAATGAGGAGGAGAATGAGGGGGAGAAGGAGGAAGAGGTGGAGGAGGAGGAAGAGGAAGGGAAGGAAAATAATTAGGAGAAAAATGATGAAGGAGAGGAGGAGGAGGAGGAGAAGGAAGAGGAGGAGGAGGAGGAGAAGGAAGAGGAGGAGGAGGAGGAGAAGGAAGAGGAGGAGGTGGTGGATTGTGAGAAAATGCAAATTGGAAGAGTCTGCAGAGGAGATGAAGAAGAAGGAGGAGGAGCAGGAGGAGGAGGAGGAGGAGGAGCAGGTGGAGGTGGAGGAAGAGGAAGGAAAGGAAAATGATTAGGAGGAAAATGAGGAAGGAGAGGAGGAGGTGGAGGTGGAAGAGAAAGGGGAGGAAAATACTTAGAAGAAAAATGAAGGAGGAGTAGGGAAGGAAGTGAGGAAGGAGATGAGGAGGAGGAGGAGAAGGAGGAGGAAAGAAAGGGAAATTATTATGAGGAAAATGAGGAAGGAGAGGAGAAGGAAGGGAAAAGGAAGGAAAAGGATTAGGAGGAAAATGGGGAAGGAGAGGAGGAGGAGGAAGAGGAGAAAGTAGTAGCAAGGAGAGGAAGAATAGGAGGAGGAGGAAGAGGAGAAAGAGTAGTAGCAAGAAGAGGAAGAATAGGAGGATGAGGAGGAGAAGGAATAGGATGAGGAGAAAGAAGGAGGTAGAAAGAGGAAGAGCCTGATAAAAACGAGAACAAGAGAAAGAGGAGGAAACAAGAGAAGGAGAAGGAAAGAGGAGGATGAAAGTGAAGAGTAAATGACTGGAGAGGAGGAGGAGGGGGAGGAGGAGGAAGAGGAGGAAGAGGAGGAAGAGGAGGAGGAGGAGGAGGAAGAAGAGGTCAGTCTTAGGCAGCAAGAAAGAAAAAGGAGGGCAAAGTGAAGAGGAAGAGGAGGATGAAGAGAAGAAGAAGAAGGAGGAGGAGGAGACGGAGGAGGAGGAGGAAGAAGAGGTCAGTCTTAGGCAGCAAGAAGGATTAAATTAATCACGATAGAGCAAACGGGGGGAAGAATTAGAGAATAACGATTAAAAGGAGGAGGAGGAGGAGGAGGAGGAAGAGGAGGAGGAATTAGAGAGATCTCTGGTAAAATGGAAGGGAAGAAGTAATTAGATAAAAATGATGGAACGTTTGGGAAGTAATGAAAGAAGTGGAGAAAAGACAAAGAGGAGGGGGAGGAGGAGGAGGAGGAAGAGGAGGAGGAGGAAGAATAATATGAGAAAAAGG
>NC_134794.1:10866532-10871532 GCF_046742065.1 Oratosquilla oratoria
ATCAGCCTCTTTTGGATAGTTTGTGCGTGTGTACCTATTGACCTTCGGCCGGGTTTCTTGGGTTTTAACTTATCTTTCTCATCGTAAGCTCGGCTTCTAGGTGGTGTGTTCATGCCTACATATACACACACACACGAACACCTACACATGTATACACACACGCACGCACAAGCGCGCGCACACACACACACACACACACACACACACGAGCATTTACACATACATGCGCACACGCACGTACAAGCGCGCGCATACACACACAAACACACACATGTATACACACACACACACACACACACACACACACACACACACACACACACACACACACACACACACACACACACACACACACACACACACACACACACAAAACCAGATTCCCCTCAGTTTTCTCCAAATCACCTGTGGAGAAAACCCCCCGGCCTATTTGTGGGTTCCCCGCTTATGCAGGTATAGTGTGACCAACAGCTTAAGTCTGAATAAAGCAACACTCATAACTTGGGGAAGCGAAGGAAGGCGGGAAGAGGGGGGAAGGGGGATGCCTGGAAGGGGGTAGGGGGGGTTCCAGGGTCCAGGAGGAGATTCCTGGTTCTCCCATTTGGGTATCTCCCCCCCTATTCCCCCCCCCACTCAGATTTTTCGCTTCGTGTTCCTCGGGCCTACGGTCTCCGTGTATTTTATCTTGATTTTTCTATTGGTGTCCACTTCCCCCCCTCTCTTTCTCTCTTTCTCTCTATCTCTCTTTTCTCTTTCTCTGTCTCTTTTTCTCTTTCTCTCTCTATCTTTTTCTTTCTCTCTCTCTTCTCTCTCTCTCTCTCTCTCTCTCTCTCTCTCTCTCTCTCTCGCTCTCTTTACTTCTCTCCGTCACTCTCTTTCTCTCTCGCGCGCGCACTCTCTTTCTCTCTTTTTCGCTCTCTCTTTCTCTCTTTTTCGCTCTTTCTCTTTTTTTCGCTCTCTCTTTTTCTCTTTCTCTCTCTCTCTCTCTCTCTCTTTCTCGCTCGCTCTCTTTACTTCTCTCTGGGTCACTCTCTTTGTCTCTGTTCCTGTCCCTTTCCACTTTCCTGTCCCTTTCTCACTTTGTTTCTGTCCATTTCGCTTCTGTCTGTTTCTGTGTGTGTGTGTGTGTGTGTGTGTGTGTGTGTGTGTGTGTGTGTGTGTGTGTGTGTGTGTGTGTGTGTGTGTGTGTGTGTGTGTGTGTGTGTCTGTTTCCCATTTAATGGGTCTATCAGTCTCCCATTCAGTCTGTTTCTGTGTCTTCCTCTCTGCCTCTCTTTTTCTCCCTTAAGGTTATTGTGTCTTCCTCTCTTTCTCTCTTCTCTCTCAGAAGGTTATTGTGTCTTGCTCTCTTTCTCTCTTTTAAGGTTGTTTTCATAGAGCCGCTTCAGCCGCTTCAGAGTCTGAAGGAAGATTTCATTTCAAAAAATCTTGCAAACCTCTTTTGAGTGGGACTCGTTTGGAGGTCCAGGTTGGTACGCTGGAGTTCGAAGTCGACACCCTTGATATATATATATACACACAGACACACACACACACACACACACACACACACACACACACACACACACACACACACACACACACACACACACACACACACACACACACACACACACACACACACACACACACACAGAAATTGGCATTCTGGACTTACATTATAACGTAAACAATGGTTTCTTCTGTGCAGTAACATCATGCTGTGGCCGTGTGAAAAGAAAAAAAAATACAGCTGGAGACGCTGAGCTGTCTCCGGTTTCCCGGATCTGCACGGACATGCGGGGCACGTGGCGATCACTATCCTAGATTGTTATGATCATTTCTTTATGTTCCCATTGGTTGAGTGTTGGCATTTTGGTTAGTTGCAGATTGTCATACTATATTGTGGACGGTCCCAGTTTCAGCGGGGACACATAAACGCCGAGGGACGATGGTGTGTTCCATTCTGCAACACGCACGCACGCACGCACGCACACACCCACACCCACACCCACATCCACACGCACATACACACACATGCACATACACACACATGCACATACACACACACACACACACACACACACACACACACACACACACACACACACACACACACACACACACACACACACACACACACACACAGTGAGAGAGACATGCTTGGAAAATGTCTGAATGAACATAAAGACTTTTCTGTACTAACAGAACGTGCATGTAGTTGAGAGGTGATGAAACATTTTTATTCTATTTTATTTTATTTTATTTTATTTTATTTTATTTTATTTTCTTTCTTTCATTTATATATTTATCTATCTTTTTTGAGGGGGTTTGGAAGTACCAGGCAAGCCTGTCAGGATACAAACATACGTAGAATTGCGTATGTAGCATTACTAACCACCATCCATTTTTGTATTAGATCCACCCCCCACCCCCGCACACGCACAAACCGGGGAATTTGGCGCGATGCGGAAGCTTTGCCCCTGAGCTGACCGGGGCTTCATGGATGCGTGTGTTAAGCTTAATTAAAACATATGTCAGAGTTAGTTTTTTTTTATAAGCACTCGTACATACGCAAAAATGCATGATTATATGCATAAACACGTGTATGAATATATATGTACGTACACAAGCTCATACATAAAAGTGTACATATCTAAATATACAGTTAATAATAATGGATACATACATCTATATGTACATATACATACATATATGCGTGGGTGTGCTTATATATATAAATATACATTATATATATATACATTATATATATATATATATATATATATATATATATACAGTATATATATATATACATACAGGTACACAGACACACACACACACACACACACACACACACACACACACACACACACACACACACACACACACACACACACACACACACACACACAGATTATACACATAGAGCAAGAACCACCCCTATTAGGAAAGTTATTCAATTATCAAATTCCCCATTACTCGTCGTGGTCCGGCTCCGAACCACCAAAGCTGACATTTGGCAGCGGTGGCTAAGGTCCTCAAGGGTCATTTGACCTCCAATTGTCGTGGTTTCTGAAGACTAGTGCTCCTCAGGAACCTCAGACGTCACGGGACGAAGACGCATTACGTTCCTAAAAACGTCGTTTCTCGACGTCGTTCAATCTCCAAAAGTTGCTGAAAGGGCGGGAGGTGGGTGACGTCATTCTTTGGGGGGGTGCCTGTGACGTCATAGTTTTGGAGGAGGCTCTGTGACGTCATATTTTTTTTTAGGAGGTTCTGACGTCATTTTTTATTTTAAGGTCATTGATGACATTGCCTGGTTGAAGCGTCTGGCAGTTGTCTTTAATGTCACAAGGATTAAGTAATACCCCTACGGACCTGAGACACTCAGAACTTCTTGGTGATTGGAGACTAGTTTCTATTGTCCACTTCTACAATACTTTCGTTCTGATTCCATCCTCAAATCTCCCATTGAGAACCTCAAAGGCTCTACCTCTTCAGTGCGGCATCGCCCTTAAGGACAGAAACACTAGTTATTGCTAACAAAACACTCGTTGTTGTCATAGTGCACAGAAGCTAGATCATGGAAAAGTCAAATTAAGTAATTTGGGATGGAGTGTGTGTGTGAGAGGGGGGGAGGAAAGGGTGAACGAATAAATTTGGGTTGTAAGAAATGGGTAGGAAATGGGTAGGAAATGGGTAAGAAATGGGTAGGAAATGGGTAGGAAATGGGTAGGAAATGGGTAAGAAATGGGTAAGAAATGGGTAGGAAATGGATAGGAAATGGGTAGGCAATGGGTAGGAAATGGGTAGGAAATGGGTAGGAAATGGGTAAGAAATAGAGATGAATTAGAAGATATGCGAGAGGAGGAAGAGGCGAGAGAATTATTAGGAAGAAGAGGAGGGCGTGGGGAGGGCGCAACGAAGGAAGAGACTAGGAGGAGGAGGAGGAGGAGGAGAAGTAGAGGATAGAGTGGAAGATTGAGGTGGAAGATGGAATAGGAGGAGGAGGAGAAGGAGGAGGAAGAGGAAGGTGAGGATAGGGAGGAGCATACGAAAAAAGGAAGACAGAAAAGGAGGTTAAAAAAGGAGAATGAGTTCAGAAGAAAGAGGAAGACGACAAAGAGGACAAAGACGAAAGAAGAGAACACAAAGGAACACAAAGGAAGAACAAACAATAGCAGGCCTACTGGCCCTAACGAGGCTGTTTGTGTTAACTAAACTACACTACAATTAAGGAAACAGGGTAACTAGGCGGTAGAAGATGAACTAATACTACTGCTATAACTATCCTATCCAATTAGTCCAATTGCGATTAAATGTCTGGTTGTCATATCTTTTATTGCAAAGGATAATATTTCATTTGTGGATTAGATTCCAAGTATTTATCTAAGCGATTTTCAAATGTTGTTATCGTGTTACTTTCAACGACAGTGGAAGGTAACGAGTTCCACACGTTAACAACCCGGTTAAAGAAGAAGTGCTTACTCTCGTTCGTAGAGAATCTTTTGCCAATTACTTTGAAATCGTGGCGTCTTCTTGTATTTGATTGGTCTAATGAGAAGTAATCTTTGGCATTAATGTTGTCAAAGCCTTTGAACATTTTAAAAACCTCAATCAAATCTCCTCGCATTCTTCTTTTTGAGAGGGAGAATAAGTTTAGATTTTTTTAGTCTTTCTTCATACGGCAGATTTCTCAGCCTTGGTATCATTTTGGTCACTCTCCGTTGTACTCTTTCTAGTTTGTTAATATCTTTCTGGTAGTATGGGGACCAAAATTGTACACAGTATTCGAGATGGGGACGGACCAAGGAATTATAGTGGTTTAGCAATATTTTTTCTGATTTATTTTCGAAGACTCTTCCGATGAAGCCAACTAATTTGTTTGCTGTTTTAACAACTTCTGAGCAATGTTGACTTGGCTTCAAGTCATTTGATATTAAAACTCCTAGATCTTTTTCTTTAGTTACTGAATCCAATGTTTCGCCATTCATTTGGTATTGGATGTGATCATTATT
>NC_134794.1:10876532-10896532 GCF_046742065.1 Oratosquilla oratoria
CCTCGCTCTGACGTTCGGATGACCTTGGATGACATTGGATGACCTGTCAACCACTAATATTTTTCTTTTTTCTTTTTTTCTTTTGTTTGTTTCGCCAGCTTCCCCATTTCCACTTGCTTGCGTTTCCCATTTCTACTTTTCTCTCTCTCTCTCTCTCTCTCTCTCTCTCTCTCTCTCTCTCTCTCTCTCTCTCTCGTTTTTCTTTCCTCTCCCTCTCTTCAGTCTTTCTCTCTTTTAATTTTTGTTCCGTTTTCTCTCCAACTCTCCATTCTCCCGTTTTTTGTTTCTAACTCTTCTATTTTCTCCTCTCTCTTTTTGATACCTTGTGCTCTCTTTCCCCTCTTTTCCTTTCTATCCTCCCCTTCCCCTTTCATTTCGAATCTTCTCTCTTTTCCTCTCACTTTTTTCTTCACACTCTCTTTTCCCTCTCTTTACTTTCACATACTCTCCTCTCTTCCTACTCCTCTCTTTTTCCATTATCTTCCAATTCCAGTTTTCATTTAGTTTTTTACCTCCTTAAACTAAAAATTTTCATCAAGTTTCACCTCCTCTTCTCCTCTTTTTTCCTTTCCTCTTCCCTCCTCTTTCCTCCTCTTCCTCCTTTGTATTATCCCTTGCATTAAAAGATCTGACAACCCGGCATTTAATTGCAATTGGATAGGATAGTGGTAGCAGTAGTGTTAGTTCATCTTCTGCCCTGTTTTCTTAATTACAGCTTAGTTTAGTAAACACAAACAACCTCGTTAGGGCCAGAAGGCCTTCTGTTGTTTGTTCTTCCTTTGTGTTCCTTTGTGTTTCCTGGTTATTTTCTCCCCTTTTCCTCCTCTTTTTCGTCACATTTCTTATCTCCTTTATTCTCCTTTTCCATCTCATTCTTCCAATTCTTACCCTCTTTCCAATCCCATTTTATTTAATTTCTTTCTTGCTCTCTATCTTTTCCGTTCCCCTCTCTTTTCGCATCTTCCCTCTCTTCTTTACCTCTCATTTCCTTCCCCTTTATTTTACTTTCCTCTTTCTCACTTTCCCCTCTCTCTTCTATTTTTTCTATTTTTCGTTCTAATCCACTTTCTCACTAATCCTTTATCCTATTTCTCTCCTCTCCCCTTCCATCTCCTCTTTTTTCATCCATTTCCCCTTTTTTCAATTTCCGTCTATTTCCCCTTTCCCCTCTTTCACTCACTCCACCTTCCTCCTCTCCCCTCTGCCTCTCTCCTCTCCCCTCTGCCTCTCTCCTCTCCCCTCTGCCTCTCTCCTCTCCCCTCTGCCTCTCTCCTCTCCCCTCTGCCTCTCTCCTCTCCCCTCTGCCTCTCTCCTCTCCCCTCCCCTCTGCCTCTCTCCTCTCCCCTCTGCCTCTCTCCTCTCCCCTCTGCCTCTCACCTCTCCCCTCTGCCTCTCTCCTCTCCCCTCTGCCTCTCTCCTCTCCCCTCTGCCTCTCTCCTCTCCCCTCTGTCTCTCTCCTCTCCGCTCTGCCTCTCTCCTCTCCCCTTTGCCTCTCTCCTCTCCCCTCTGCCTCTCTCCTCTCCCCTCTGCCTCCCTCCTCTGCCTCTCTCCTCTCTCCTCTGCCTCTCTTCTCTCCCCTCTGCCTCTCTCCTCTCCCCTCTGCCTCTCTCCTCTCCCCTCTGCCACTCTCCTCTCCCCTCTGCCTCTCTCCTCTCCCCTCTGCCTCTCTCCTCTCCCCTCTGTCTCTCTCATCTCCCCTCTGTCTCTCTCCTCTCCCCTCTGCCTCTCCCCTCTCCCCTCTGCCTCTCCCCTCTCCCTCTCTCCTCTCCCCTCTGCCTCTCTCCTCTCCCCTCTGCCTCTCTCCTCTCCCCTCTGCCTCTCTCCTCTCCCCTCTGCCTCTCTCCTCTCCCCTCTGTCTCTCTCCTCTCCCCTCACTCTTTCCTTTCATCTCCCAAACCGTCACTCCCCTTATCTCATCTCAGCTCTCCTTCCTCCCCCTCTTTTCCCCTCCCCCACCTCTCTTATTTCATCTCACTTCATATTCCTCCCCTCTCTTTCCCTCATTTTCCCTCCCCTTACCCTCCTCTTTCCTCCCCTCCCCTCCTTACCCCTCCCCTTCCCCTCGCCTCCTCCCCCACCCATACTCTCTCATCCCTCACCCTCCCCTACTCTCCCTCCCTTTCCCCTCATTTCCCCTCCCCATACCCTCCTCTTTCCTCCCCTCCCCTCCTTACCCCTCCCCTTTCCCCTCGCCTCCTCCCTCCACCCATACTCTCTCTTCCCTCACCCTCCCCTACTCTCCCTCCCTTTCCCCTCATTTCCCCTCCCCTAGTCTCTTTTCCCTTCCCCTCCTTTCCCCTCCCTAACTCCCTCTTCCCTTCCCCTCTTTTCACTTCCCCTCCCCTCATTTCATTTCATTTCGCCTCCCCCCTTCCCTCTTCATCTTTCCCCTCCTTTACTCCTTCTCCCCTCCACCTCCTTTCCCCTCCCCAACTCCCTCTTTCCTTCCCCTCTTTTCACTTCCCCTCCCCTCATTTCATTTCATTTCGCCTCCCCCTTCCTTCCCCCTCGTTTCCCCTCTTTTCCCATCCCTTACTCCTCCCCTTCCCTTACTTTCCCCTCCTTTACTCCCCTTTCCTTTCCCCTCCTTTCCCCTCCCTTTCTCCCTTTCCTTCCCCTCCTTCGCCCTCCCTTACTCCCTCTTCCCTTCCCTTCCTTTCCCCTCTTCTCCCCTCATTTCATTTCATTTCCCCTCTCCCCTTCCCTCCCCTTCCCCTTCGCCTTCTCTCACGAAGAGGACGAGTCACGCACGGTTCTATTTTTAACCTATTCAATTTGGTAACAACACCTTTTAGATATTCAATCCTTGTTAATACCAGATGATTCTATTCGTCTCTTGGGGTGAGGTCGAGTGTGAAGAATCCCGTATCAACTCAGGACCACATCCGGCTCATCCCAAAAATGAATAAAATTGTCGATATTGGGCCAGAACAGAGATCTGTACCTTATGTTACTCTGTTGAAGGGTTCGGGCCTTAGGTAGCAAAAGTTCTATTTTTGTAACGTACCCAAGTATGATCTCCACGCCCCCCCATAATATGCCTCCCCCCTCCCCCTCCCCCCTCCCCGATCTACCCCCACCCTCCTTCCCCTCCCACCCCCACACACACTCCCCCCGGGTAACCTGGGCAAATTATTTTCAAACAATTGGTGACCCCTTGGGGACCCGTGGGGGATCCTTGCTAGAGTCCCTCTGGGTCCATAGTGACTGTATGACCTTGATTGACCTCAGGTGAACCTCTGGTGAATCCACAGATGAGGAACGGTGGGCAAAAGGTGGATCATCTGCGGAGCACCGGTGGACCCCTGATGAAACTCTAGTGGACCTAAGTGGACCCCTCGCGGACCCCCGAAGGACCAACGACGGACCCCTCACCGACTCCCGGAGGACCTAACGACGGATCCTTCTTTCGGATCTTCGCGGATCCTGGATGAACCCAAGACTGACCCAAGTGGGTCTCCTTTGGAACTCCGTTGGGTATCCTTTGGGGACCCTGAGGACATCTGGCGGACCTCCGAAGGACCCATTGAAGAGTCTCTGTGGGTCGCCAAGACACCTCAGACAGACTCTTAGACCCCATCGGTAGATCCTCGATGGTCCCCTGATGGAACCCTTAGCGGATTTCTGACGGACATCTGGTGACTCCTAAAGACCCCTGGGGAGAGAGAGAGAGAGAGAGGGAGAGAGACATAGATAGATTAATAGATAGATAGATAGATAGATAGATAGATAGATAGATAGATAGATAGATAGAGAGAGAGAGAGAGAGAGAGAGAGAGAGAGAGAGAGAGAGAGAGAGAGAGAGAGAGAGAGAGAGAGAGAGAGACACGGAGAGAGAGAGAGACACGGAGAGAGAGAGAGACGGAGAGAGAGAAAGACGGAGGGATAGATAGATAGATAGAGAGAGAAAGATAGAGCGAGACGGAGAGATGGAGATAGAGACGGATAGATGGAGATAGAGACGGATTGATGGAGATAGAGATGGAGAGACGGATAGATAGATAGAGAGAGAGAGGAGAGAGAGAGAGGGAGAGAGACAGAGACAGAGAGAGAGGAGAGAGAGAGAGGAGAGAGAAAGGGGAAACTGAGCAGACATTATCTATCGGAACATTTTTTATTATTATTTTTTTTTATAGAAAATTCGCCCCTTTGATGGGGGATGATTGCAGGTTTGAATAATGAATAGAGATCGTGGCCGTTCTCGTGAACCCGGCTAAGTTGATCGATAACGAAGCTTCTGACCCTTGGATGCATTTGCTATATACACCGTACTTTGTTATTATGCATAAGCAGAGCATCTGGTATATCTCATGTATCTTATCATAACACCAACATAGCATTACATATATATTTCCTGCATAGTATCCATGACGCATTTGATATAGTATATATCATCTTACCCACAACAAAGCATTTGATACAAATCGTGTATGTTATATCGAGTATACTGTTATACCCCTACGAATGCAATTAGTATATATCGGGTATACTATCACATCCCAGTGAAATTTTGGTATATCTCGTATATACTATTATACCCTTTTCGAAGAATTTGGTAAAAATAGTGTATATCATCTTATTCCATATGGAGCATTTGATATATATTATGAGTGTTATTTGTTGTGTACTCGTACAATGAATGGTATTATACCACTTGATGTATACCATGTTAATGTATTCATGAATTATTTGGTGTATACTCGTACAATGTATGTTATCATACCACTTGGTATATACCATGTATGGTAATGTATTCATGAATGTAGTATTTGGTGTATACTCGTACAATGTATGTTATCATACCACTTGATATATACCATCTACGGTAATGTATTCATGAATATAGTATTTGGTGTATACTCGTATAATGTATGGTATTATACCATTTGGTATATACCATGTATGGCAATGTATTTTGTATGTGGTATTTGGTGTATACTCGTACAATGTATGGTATTATACCATTTGGTATATACCATGTATGGTAATGTATTCTGTATGTAGTATTTGGTATATGATAAATGTTACAAAGGATTACAAAGGATTACAAAGGCGGAGCATGCCGACAGGAGACCTTTTGGTCCATATCTAGGTCGGATGCGAAAAAAATCATAATAATAATAAAACAATAAATAAAAACTATAATAATGTAAATAAATATTATTATGTTATTCTAATCTTCATTTCGCGTTTGGCTAAGGGGAAGGAGAGGTACATGACAAAACAAGAAAGGAACAGAGTTGAAGAAATAATATAAGATAACTTGAATCTAGAGTACAATTAAATAAAAAGAAACTACAGTACACTTAGATAAAAGAAGAAGAAGAAAAGTAATAGACAAAGGAAGGAAATTGGTGTAGGTTGAATTCCAAGCGTTAGAATATAAGGACGAAATAAGAGTGTAAGCAGGAAGAGAAGTCTGCAAGAGTTGCGTGGCATAAATTGACATAACTCCAAGAAAAAAAGGGATAATAGTAGCATACCTTTGTAAGAATGTTTGCAGGAGTAGTATGGCAGGGAATGCAATGTATACAGTTTCCTTCACGCTGATTGTCTATGACGTAACGTGGAGTCAGGTCACACATCAGGTCAACATTTCATGTCATAGGTCAGAAAATTATGTCACGATCCGGTCATGTGACTCTCATGTCAGGTCACGAGTCATGTGTGATGCTTATGTCAGGTCACGTGTTTGCCATCTTCTGAGTACGTCACGTCACGTGGGCAACATCACACCATGTGTTATGTGTTTGATGAATATGTCACGTCACGTATCGGCGTCACACCGTCCGCGTCACATGACGACCCAGTGACGCACAAATCACGTCACGAATAAACAACACCGTCACATGCGCGTCACGCAGGTCGCGTCACCGTGCACAAGGTGATCGGTTGTGGGGGGGAGAGGGGGAGAGGGGGAGAGGGGGGAGAGGAGGAAAGGGGGAGAGGGGGAGAGGGGAGTCTGTGCGAACGGTCGATCTGCGCATGTCCAGGGATTTCATCGACTTGGGGGGACGGGGGGAGGGGGGAGAGGGGGAGGGGGGAGAGGGGGAGAGGGGGGGGGGCCTCGGGATCTCGTCTCACCCGCAGTGTCACGTTGGCTCTCCTTCGCGGGGGCCACGCGCGCTCTCACCGAAACTCACTTAAACGGCGACGCGACGCACGGACACGGCGAAAAGTCGCCCGGATGAATAGAGGCGCGGGGTGAAATATATCCCACAGCAACGGGACCCCACGGAATTAGCTTCCGGAGCCTCTTCCACCTTTGTTGTCTTATGTAAGGATAGCCTGGGCAAATGGAGGTCATCAAAGGTACAGCGGACCAACATGGCCGTCCAAATTAACTAGACTGAAATATATTTTGACAATTTTAGTCAGCCAAGAGAGGACCCCGAGGGAAAAGGGGTCTCGACCGGCTGAGGTGAGTTCGAAACTGGGGTCCGCCTTTCACCCAAATAGTCTTCTTACGCCTGACATAATAAAATCAATAAAGCTCGCCACTGTATCTAAGGGTGGGATGGGGGGCAGGGGGCTTGGGGTTGGGGGGGTGGGGGGTAGAGGAGTGGGGGTGGGGTGTGGGGTGTGTGTGGCTGGGGGGCACTTATTTCACGAATAAAATCGAGTGGTCTTTGTCAGAGCGAGAATGATGTCACAAGGTACGATGGATTACAATGACAAAACAAAATGGCTAACAAGGGACCTTTCGTACGAGAAGAGAATTAGATGAAGAAAAATAAAAATAATGAAATAGAAAATAAGAAAAGAAAAATAAATAAACACATAAACAAAATTGATAGAGTGAATATAATATATGGATGAAAGATAGATGGATAGAATAAAATGAAAATAGATTAAATAAATAAACAAATAAAATCAATAGAGTAAACAGAATAAATGGATGAAATATAAATGGATAAATGATTAAATGAATTGAAAAACATCCGAATAAAACCGCCTGAAATTCGCGAAAGCTAAAACTCGCGTAAAGTGAAAATCGCGAAAACAGGAATTCGCGAAAGTCTCAGTCACCTTTGCCGATTAAAAAGACTAATATATATATATATATATATATATATATATATACACATATACATATACATACATATATGCTTATAAGAACACGGGTACGTGTGTTCACTTATGCAAAGTAGACCACTTGGAAAAAAGAAACTAACGAAGCAGAGCGCTTTAGTATATTACATCTTCAGTGCAAAAAATACATGTACTTTTTGCACTGAAGATGTAATATACGAAAGCGCTCTGCTTAGTTTATTTTTCCAAGTGGTCAACTTTGCACATACATATATATATATATACATATGTATATATATACATATCTATATATATATAGATATATATATATATATATATATATAGAGAGAGAGAGAGAGAGAGACTCCCATCCCTACTCTCACCTTCGACTGAATTAAAATTGATCTCAATCAAATCATTTGCGAGTGGCATCCTTCCGTAAATCTATTCTGGCTAAAAGGAATGCCCTGGGTAGGATATCTACCTGGGAGCTCTCCTGGGCCGCTCCTCTCCTCCCCACCTACACACCTTTCCGGGGTTGGAGAAGGGTGCGTGCGGCCAAGCGTTTGCCTCCGGTCATTGATTAAATCTCCCTTCCAGGCGCAGAGTCCAGGGAAAGAATTTATTTTCACGTTCCAGGGGCCGCTGTTACATGGTTGGAGTGGGGTGGGGGGAAGGGGGAAGGGGGTAAGGGGAGGGAGGAAGGTGGGAAGGGAGGAAGGGGGAAGGTGGGAGGGGGTAAGGGGAAGGGGGAAGGGGGAAGGGGGTAAGGGGAAGGGGGAATGGGAGGAAGGGGGAAGGTGGGAGGGGGTAAGGGGAAGGGGAAGGGGGTAAGGGGAAGGGGGGAATGGGTGGAAGGTGGGAGAGGGAAGGGGAAAGGGGGGAAGGGGAGGAAGGGGGAAGGGAAGAGGGAGGGAAGGGGGAAGTGGGGAAGGGGGAAGAGTGTAAGGTGAAGGGAGTAAGGGGGGAAGGGGGGAAGGGGGGGAAGAGTACAACAGCTGAGGCTCTTTCTATTCCTTGGGGTCACCTGGATCATGGGGGGGAGGGGAGGTTGGGGGGAGGGGGGAATCGGGGTAAGGGAAATGGAGGGGAAGAGGGGAGGAAAGGGGGAGGGGGAGGAGAGAGAGGAGGAAAGACAGACAGGCAGATAGGGAAAGACAGGTAGATGGAGTCCTAGACAAAAGAGTAAACAGACAGACAGACAGAGAGACAGACAGCCAAACAGACAGACAAACGGCAGATACACAGAGTAACAGGTAGATAGACAGACAAGAGACAGACAGACAGACAGACAGACAGACAGACAGACAGAGACAGGCAGGACAGCAGACATGCTGATAGAAAAAAGGTTAAACAGACAGGCAGGCAGGTAGACAGAGACAAACAGACAGGCAGACAGAGAGACAGAGGGACACAGACAGGCAGACAGACTGATATACAAAAGGGAAAACAGACGCACAGACAGACAGATAAGCAGACAATGAGACAGATAGACAGAAATAGAGAGACAGACAGGCAAACAGACAACCTCACAGACAAACAATATCGCGTGTGTACACAAGTACACATACATACGTACATACTACGTATGTTGTACACTTGTACATAAAACTCCGTTTTTATTAATCTCTCCCCAACTTTATTTGTTTCTTTATTTCTTTATTTCTCTTTATAGATTTCTCTCGTTTCATATCTTTTACACACAAACACGCACACACACGCACACACACACATACACACACACACACACACACACACACACACACACACACACACACACACACACACACACACACACACACACACACACACACACACACACACACTTGATGGCACAGTGGTAGAATTCCCGGCCGCCACTACGTCGGTTCGGGTTCGAATCCCGCCTAGGGCTGAAATAATGTTAATATCGCTGCGCTGCGGGTCATTACTCCAACTCTCGTGGGTGGGGAGTTGGGTGTGTGTGTGTGTGTGTGTGTGCGTGTAAGGTCACAGCATTACCCATAGATCGGTCATATATGAGCTCTGAGCTCTCTTCCGGGAGGGTAGTAGCTGTCGATCACGAGTCCAACACGTGGTCCAAGACCATGGTGAATCATACACACACACACACACACACACACACACACACACACACACACACACACACACACACACACACACACACACACACACACACACACACACACTCACACTCACACCATGAAGGCCATATGCATATCATACACCAGCTATCGACGCGGCGCATAATGCTGACTAAACATAGTTGGTATGCCACAGCTGCGTCGGCAGATCCTTGTCAGCTGCACATCTCGATCTGCATGAAGATGAGCCGGGCGAAGCTGCTCACCGCAACCGCTGAGACGCCACGAAGCTGCCAAGAAGTCTTTGAGTTTGTAGAGGCTCATAAAGTCTCTTTTTTGAGCGTTGATTATGGGAAGTCTCATATATATTGGTTCTAAATACGAGGGTTACCTACCTGTGTATGAATTAAATCGGTTGTTGACAATGTCCCGTAAGTGAGTGAAAGGTTCTGGTGTTGAACGAAAATTTATGCGAGTGAGTCCACTGCTTTGTTGAAGAGGTTTTATTGAGATGGATTTTTTTTATTTTATTTTTTTTCGCTCATGTCAAATTATTATGAAGTTGGTAAGGCAGGCTCGCGGGCGGTTATACACACACGCACGCACGCACACACACACACACACACACACACACACACACACACACACACACACACACACACACACACACACACACACACACACACACACACACAAACACATAGTATGGTACAATAGCAATTGGAAGCTTCTCTTACAAAACGACGAGAGTATTAGACGATGTATAATAAAGACGATGGACATTGTCTTACAGGGTTTCTAGACCAACTCTAGGCTGGCAGAGGTCTTATCGATGTCAGGTGGCGTGGAGAGATGCGTAATATAAAACAGACATCAAGTCATGTCACTACGAACTGACGTCACGTCGTGACCGTTATTTCAAATTAGTCCACAGGAATACGTCTTGAAGGCACGTGGGTATAATGTCGCTCTGCGTTTAAGTACAGGAGTACTTAATGTCTTCGGGAACTGTATGAACAAATTATTATTTCGTGGCATAAAGAAATAATAATAATAAAAAAGCAGTTCTGTATGAGCAAATTATTATTACGTGGCATAAAGAAATAATAAAAAAACGGCAGCTTAGCATCACGTCTTTGAGCGAGTAAGCGACGTGACGTCACATCGTAACGTTTTTTTTTTTCCACGGCTCTATACAGTATCACATAATGCCTCAGTGACTCAACTCCACATCAACACAATACCCGCGTCGTCTCGGCTTCTAATGGCGGCTCTCGAGCCTTCTCTATTCAGAGTAGAAGAGCGATACTGGGCACACAAATGCAATACCTCAATAGTTTCTCTCCGTAGGTGTAAGAGCGACATTTACGTGAGTTCTTTTGGGTTTTTTCTAATGAACTCTTGAGGGCCATACAAACTCGGAATCTCCATTGTGTTTTGGGAGAACCATTATCCTCTATACCCCGCGGCCAATCACCTACGTCATGTCGCTTCGAGAGAAGGAACCGCCATTCAGCGCGCGCGCCTTAGGACGCGTCCACCAATCAGGATGCTCGGTTTCTGAACAGTCAGCCACTCAGGGTGCAATATTCTCGGCAGGCAGCAAATCACAGTGCAGTATATTTGTTGAAGTAAAACCAACGCAGACTGATGTAAAAAATGACATATAATTCTTCTCGAAATATATAAACATAAAATCATTAAAAAAAATTTTTTCAAACAACCAAATCTACACGACGAGTTTCGACAAAAGACACCTCATCAAGCCGCTCGACAGACGATTTTATTAAACACCTGATGGTGGTTGCATAGGGGTCTGGAGAGAGTTGATGGTGGCTGATGGTGGCTGGTGGGGGCTGTATAGGGGGCTGGTGTGTGTGTGTATTTACCTAGTTGTATTTACCTAGTTGTATATTACGGGAAGGGGAGCTATGCTCGTGGGGTCCCGTCTTCATTTCTCATGTGTGTGTGTGTGTGTGTGTGTGTGTGTGTGTGTGTGTGTGTGTGTGCGTGTGTGTGTGTGTGTGTGTTTCACCATGATCGTTTTTGTATCACGTGTTGGACTCGTGACCGACAGCTATTTCCCTCCCGGAAGAAAGCTCAGAGCTCGTGTATGACCGATCTATGGATAATGCTGTAACCTTACACGCACACACACACCCAACTCCCCGCCCACGAGAGTTGGAGTAACAACCCGCAGCGCAGCGATACTGAAATTATTTCAGCCCTGGTCGGGATTTGAACTCGGACCTCTGTAGTGGCAGCTGGGAACTCTACCAACTACGCTATGAGTCGTGTGTGTGTGTGTGTGTGTGTGTGTGTGTGTGTGTGTGTGTGTGTGTGTGTGTGTGTGTGTGTGTGTATTAGGGTGCGCGATGGCGTTACATTCGCTGCATTTAGCGTCTTTGTTTGCGTCCATGGACGCATTCGATCCTGACGTTTCTCCAATAATGGAATGTCTGAAATGGATTAAATATTTAGTTTCCTATTATGCCCTTCAGGAGACGCGTGGGTCCACGCGCGTGCGTGCGCGTGCGTGCCTAAAACTGGCAATGCGGGTATGATGTGTGTGTGTGTGTGTGTGTGTGTGTGTGTGTGTGTGTGTGTGTGTGTGTGTGTGTGTGTGTGTGTGTGTGTGTGTGTGTGTGAGTGTGTGTGTGTGTGAGTGTGTGTGTGTGTGAGTGTGTGTGTGTGTGTGTGTGTGGCCATATCGATATGTACATACATGCAAATTATATGCGTACATAAAGAAAGATGGTTGCATTATTACATAAAGAATACTTTGATCGTAATTGGAAACAAACCCAAAGGGTGACCATTTGTTCTATGACGCAGCCGGATGCAACAAGAGAAACAGCAACATCAATGGTGCATGTCAGGGCACTGTTCCCGTGTTTAAAGAATCTGATTCTAAGACTTCCGGTTCCATTACATGCGATCAGCTCTGCTGGAAGTGCGTTCCACATGTTTCCAAAGCTCTTGTTCGAATCCCTTTCTACTTGCCTCTTGAATAAACTCGTTCTTGATTCGGTTCATGACCGTGATTTGTCGATGAACTCAGCTTAACCGTGGTATACCTATTGTGTCATTTAATGTTCTAGCGTCAGGTGATTTTTTGACGTGAAACCTTAAACTTTACTTATGAAATAAAGGCTAGCAGTCTTTGCTTATGGCCGCGAGGAATCGAGCCCGTGTCCCCGCGTTTGATAAATAAATAAAAATAAATAAATAAATAGATAAATAAATAAATAGATAAATAAATAAATGAAATAAAAAATAAAATCTACAATTTCCTCCCTCCGGAATTTAAAGCATCTAAGAACCACTGCACACTAAATATTTAGTCCTGGATAACGCCAGCTAGATAAAGAAAACCTTCTCTAATTCTGGGCTGAACCATGCATCTCTATTAACCCTCTAGAATACTTGACCCACTCTGAAAATATAAATTTGTTCTTACCAGCGCCAGACGATTTAAATCAGCTCAGAGACCACCTCCCCCCGCATACTTTATTGGATCATACCTCCAGAATGATGTTCTGTGTATTACCTTCGCCCCGCGTGCAACCTCTAGAACATTTAGAGCAATCTATATGCAATAGGCTGTCTGCGCACCTTCAGCCTGTGAAACTCACTACAGACTCTGCTCTGGGAGACGTTTCATTCATTCTGGCCGCTCGGCCTCTACATAGGCCGTAGACTTATGGGTTACTGTTCTTCTTCAAACTCTTGATGACCACTTTTACATTGTGTGTGACTGTGTGTGTGTGTGTGTGTGTGACTGTGTGTGTGTGTGTGTGTGTGTGTGTGTGTGTGTGTGTGTGTGTGTGTGTGTGTGTGTGTGTGTGTGTGTGTGTGTGTGTGTGTGTGTGTGTTTTACCATGGTCTTGGATCACGTGTTGGACTCGAGATCAACAGCTGTTTCCCTCCCAGAAGAGATATCAGACTTATGGGTTACTGTTCTTCTTCAGACCTTTGAAGACCACTATGACATTGTGTGTGACTGTGTGTGTGTGTGTGTGTGTGTGTGTGTGTGTGTGTGTGTGTGTGTGTGTGTGTGTGTGTGTGTGTGATTCACCATGGTCTTGAGATCAAGTGTTGGACTCGTGATCGACAACTATTTCCCCCCTCCCGGAAGAGAGCTCAGAGCTCGTACAGTGTATGACCGATCTATGGGTGATACTGTGACCTTACGCGTACGCACACCCTCAACTCCCCGCGCACAAGAGTTGGAGTAACAATCCGCAGCGCATCGACACTGAAATTATTTCAGCCCTGGACGGTATTTGAACCCGGACCACCGTAGTGACACCCGGGAACTCTACCAACTGCGCCACGAGGTTGTGTGTGTGTGTGTGTGTGTGTGTGTGTGTGTGTGTGTGTGTGTGTAGCTCCTGTTGCATATGAACGCATAAAGCATTGGGTAGAGCAAGCTACACTTGATCTGAGATATACAACGAATGTTGCAGCGTATCGAGTTTCAAAGGTTAAGTTCAGCGTTGTCGACTAAGATAGAAAATATCATAATCAGGCATGATTTCATTAGAGAGGAATGTACATTGAGGTCGGGCGGAAAAACAAACAGTATTTCTCATATTGTGATTAATTTAATACAAGACGATGGTTGCCAAGGGAAACGTAGTAGGCGAGAAGTCAATTCCTAGAGAGGTCAGCCGAACTGGGCACGTACACGTACACATAAACTTACATACACATACACACACACACACACACACACACACACACACACACACACACACACACACACACACACACACACACACACACACACACACACACACACACACACACACACACACACACACACACACACACACACACACACGACTCGATGGCGCACGCAGTGGTGGAGCTCCCGATCGCCACTACGACGATCCGGGTTTGAATCCCACCCAGGGCTAAAATGATTTCAGTATCGCTGCGCTGCGAGTCGTTACTCCAACTCTCGTGGGGTGGGGAGTTGTGTGTGTGTGTGTGTGTGTGTGTGTGTGTGTGTGTGTGTGTGTGTAAGGTCACAGCATTACCCATAGATCGGTCATATATGAGCTCTGAGCTCTCTTCCGGGAGGGAAATAGTTGTTGATCACGAGTCCAACACGTTATGCAAGACAATAGCGAATCACACACACCTTCACATAAACACACACACATCATAGTCATAGATATAAACACACACACACCATTTAATACAGAGTTATGCATACACATACTCATACCTATACATACACACACATATACATATATAAATACACATACATATACTCACACATATAGACATACACATGCACATATACATACGAATTCGCATACAAATATTCATGCACGTACATACGCATACACATTCACATACAATATCCACACATACATATAAACGTTAGCATTCATATTTACGTATGCATACATATATATACATATACACGTATACATACATATACAACCATAGACAAATACGCACACATTCATACACACATGTACATACATGCATATACAAACACAAAAACACGTACACATTCACATACACACATATAAACGGATGCATACATGTATACACACAAAGAAATAGGTACACGTCTAAATACATATAAACATACACGTATATATGCATGTACACACAAACATATATACACTCATATACACATATAAATCCATATACACACACAAACACATACACATTAATATGTAGACGTGTGTGTGTGTGTATACATAGACATTCACACACAAACAAATACGTACACATTCATATAGACGTATATATATATGTATATATATATACAAATATATATATATATATATATATATATATATATATACAGTATATAAACACATATACGCATATACATACATACACACACACACACACACACAAATACGGACACATTAATATGTAGACGTTTACGTACTGTACATATAATCACATATACACATATACATGCATATACACACACAAACAAATACGTACACATTCATATAGACGTATACATATATATATATATATATATATATATATATATTATATATATATATGTAAACATATAAGCATACACATACATATACACAAAAAACACGCACACAGATATACATACATATACACACACAAACAAACACGCACACAAATATACATTCAAATGCACACAAAAGTATAGAGCCAGGCGCAAATACTCAGGGAACACGCAAACCATCTCAGTCTTTCAATTTTCGGTCCCACTTTGTCTTCCTCGACTTCTTGCTCAGTTGGTCTCCAGCTTCAGGATATTTATGTTTCGCCTGAAACTCTCCTCTGAAACCCTCCTTTTACTTCTGAAGTTGCTCACGACCACACTTGCTCTTTTTCGTGTGAATGAAGTCACACTTAACTTCAGTCATTCAGTTTATCTCTGATTATCTCAGATTATCTCTCTTTTGTAATGTTTTTGTAGTACTTAGAACCTTCTCCATTCCTCATATTTTTTCTCTGTCTGTCTCTCTTTCTCTCTCTCTCTCTCTCTCTCTCTCTCTCTCTCTCTCTCTCTCTCTCTCTCTCTCTCTCTCTCTCTCCTTCCATTTCTCTCTTTTTCTTTCCCTTTTTCTCTCTCTCTGTCTCTCCTTTTCTCTCTTTCTCTCTCTCTCTCAACCTCTCTCTCCCTTTCTCTTTGTCTTTATTTTTCCCTTTCTCTTTCAATTACTCCTCTTTTTCTCCTCTTCCTCTCTCTATCTACCTTTTTCTCTTCCTTTTTCTCCCCTTCTCTCTCTCCGTCTCTCCTTTTCTCTCTCTTTCTCTCTTTTCCTCTCTCTCCCTTTCTCTCTGTATTTTTCCCTTTCTCTTTCAATTCTTCTTTTTCTCATCCTCTTACTCTCTCTACCTACCTTTCTCTCTTCCTTTTTTGTCATTCTCTTTACACGTCTATCTGTAGGTCCAAACACACGACTTTTTTTTTTTTTTTTTTACTTTGGTCCTGTAGCCCCGTTTCCCATCACATATTTCATTGTGGCATAAACTCTTCCTGCAAGAAGTCTTGCAGACCTCACAGATGAGATAAAAAAGATCTCTTAAATATGCCTTCCACCTTAACACTCCAGACGTCAAAACAAGAACATATATTGACGTCACTATGACGTCACCGTTTAGATTGCACATTCCAACACCGTGGTATACGTCATGTATTTTGTTATGGTTACTGGTAAACGATTTATTATTTATTTATCTATTCATCTATTATTTTTTTTTTATTACTGAAAGGTGGGGACTTCGAGCAGACCATAAATCCTCTGCTTGGATGTTTAGTGTCAGGCGACAGTCTTCGGGGGTGACGAAGGAGAGGAGAATTGCCCTTGGGGCGATCAGCCTCATTGAAAAGGTTAAACATTGAGATTTGATTCCCTTTTACCTTCATCTGGCTTCCGTCTGTGGATATTGTTTGTCAGAGGCAGACCATTCCTCTTCCCTCGACCTGACCTAACCTTCATCACCAAACCCCTCGATCCCATGACCTGATTTGTGAATTTCGTTTTGGGCGACATCAGCCAATTTTATTCAGTTGAGGAACGGATTAGTGTTTTGATTGATAGATCCTAGTTCATCAAGTGTTACCTCCAGAGATTGTTAGTCAAAACAGAATTTGCTACAGGTATAACGCAAGTTGTTAGCATTCCCTTGAAGAACCTTTTCTTTGTGAGCTACACCATTCTGGCTACAGAAGATTTCATTAACCTTAGAGAAACCCCCAGCAAACGGAAAAAAAGATGCACAGTACTTTTATTTCTGTTTCTATTGTTAAAGAACCGTGATCTCTTGTCACCGCAACACCAGCCTCCTCGCTGTGGTGACAAGCCCTTCCATAGTCCGCAAATAGCATCACCACCTTGCAGTGGCTTTAAAGGGGAAAGCATTGTTGTCTGCAGCGCAGTTAGAGCACAATGGTACGAATCCCGCACATAAATGATGTCGACTCTAATGGAAGAGAAGTTGTGGTATTAATGGGAAAAGTCCCGTGGCTATAAAACCGGACTAAGTACAGCTCAGTCTTCACAAATGGAAACAGAATGGGATCCTCCAAGGACGTCCTCGTGGAGCCTGTAATGTGGATTAGTTAAGAGTCGTAGAACAATTAACTCGCGAAATTAAGTACAGCATTCTATCTAGTAATGTATTCTAGACACTTCGCTACTGCGATGCACTAAATGTATGTTTTGTTGCGTGAAATAAATGGCAGTTTGTTGGTGTAACGTTTGTTCAATCAGGTGGATGAAATCTGGAGTGGCTTACGAACAATACAGTCAAGAACGACAATTAAAAGATTTTTATTTTGTTGCATAGTGGGCCATAATTACTTTGAAACACACACACACACACACACACACACACACACACACACACACACACACACACACACACACACACACACACACACATATATATATATATATATTTATATATAATCTCATTTTGAGTCCACATATTGGAAAGCGTGACAATATTTGGGCGAAGTTCACTTTGCAACTGAGGAGGGTCAAAGGTGTGCTTACGAGTCCATCTCCTCGGGAATGTCTTAACCACCGCTGCCACCAATTGTTGCTCAGGCGGTGGCATGCAGGTAGTATATGTGCGGGTACACAAAAATGCATCAGGCATTTGTACATGTAAACTTGGACACACACACACACACACATATATATACAGAGACACAGACACAGGTATACACACACACACACACACACACACACACACACACACACACACACACACACACACACACACACACACACACACACACACACACACACACACACACACACACACACACATGGACCTCGGAAGCATCACCATGATTTAGTGAGATACACGCGTTTAAAGGTGGACATTTACCAATGGAATCCGAACTCGACGTCGGGCGAAGTCTGAGTTCGCCGGGGCTCAGACCGTGACTTCCGCACCGTTCTTCAGCACCTGGAGGGGTCTACGCTAGGAGACGCTGAGTAGCTGCGGCCGGAGCCGCCACCTTTACCCTTGGACTGTTGGGGATGGTGGTAGACAGTCGCTGCTGGGAATCGGAGAGGAGTGTGGGATTCGAACACATAAATGAATGAACGCGAGATCGAAAGCTTCCGATTTAGATACCAGCGTGATTGGAGGAAGACAAAATGGTGGTGATACTTTTTCTTTTTCATCTTCATCATCATCATAATCATCATCATCATCATCATCATCATCATCATCATCATCATCATCATCATCATCATCATCATCATCATCATCATCATCATCATCATCATCATCATCATCATCATCATCATCACCATCATCATCATCATCACCACCATCATCATCATCATTATCACAATCACCATCATCACCATAGTAATGATCACCTTCATCATCATCATCATCATCATCATTATCACAATCACCATCATCACCATAGTAATGATGATGATGATGATGATGATGATGATGATGATGATGATGATGATGATGATGATGATGATGATGATGATGATGATGATGATGATGATGATGATGATGATAATGATGACGATGATGATAATAATGACAATAATAATAACTTTCGGACGTCGAAATCAGGAGGATAAATCCTCCTCACGGAGAAGTCGTCGAATTTTATCCCCTTCCCTACCAGGTGGTACGCTTCCTTCCCCTCCTACGTGCCGCCAGACAATTTCATTCACTTTGGTGGTTCCCTACTGGTCGTTAGCAAAACGATAAAACACAAAAGTATTATTCGCGAATTCACTTCTCCGTCAATTCTTTTCTAGTCCTCTCTCTCTCTCCTTTCGTCCCTCCTTCCCTCTCTCCTTTCCTCCCTTCCTCTCTCCCTCCCTTCGTCCCTCCTTCCCTCCTTCCCTCTCTCCTTTCCTCCCTTCCTCCCTCACTCCGGCCATTCTTCCTTCTCCCCTTCCCTCTCTCCGTCCCTCCCTCCCTCCCTCCCTCCCTCTCTGCATCCCTCCTTTCCTCTCTCCCTCCCTCTCTCCGTCCCTCCTTCCCTCCATCCCTCCTTCCTTTTCTCCCTCCCTCTCTCCGTCCCTCCTTCCTCTCTCCCTCCCTTCCTTGGTCTCTCCGTCCCTCCCTCCCTCCCTCTCTCCGTCCCTCTCTCCCTCCCTCCTTCCCTTTCTCCTTCTCTTCCTCCCTCTCTCCCTCCATCCCTCCCTCCCTCCTTCCCTCTCTCCTTCCCTTCCTCCTTCTCTCCCTCCATCCCTCCTTCCTTCTCTCCCTCCCTCTCTCCCTCTCTCCTTCCCTCCCTTCCCCCCTCTTTACGGCCTCAACAAAGGGCAAGATCACCCTTCCCCCCCTCCTCCCTCCCCCTCCCCCCTCCCTTCCCCGATAGCAATACACGTTTAAATGCTTGGAATCTCCTCCGCCACAGATGCATTTCGACTTCGAAAAAACTGAGTCCTTGGGGACAAAAGGTCTGCGGATTCCTCCTCCTCCTCCTCTTCCTCCTCCTCCTCTTCCTCCTCCTCCTCCTCCCTCCCCTACCTCCACCCCCACACCTCCCCCCCCCACACACATCTTGCACTCTCTTGAACGCCGTGCAATCCCTCCCCGACCTCCCCCTCCCCTCCCCCTCCCCCTCCCCCTCCCCCCTTCTTCTCCCCCCCTCCCCTCGTCCCCCCCCATTCCAGGACTGTGCCGGATGAGAAAGAGGTTTCCAAACACACGGGCCAACCTGGATTTTCTTTCATAACAAAAGCCATTAGTTGAAGAACTTTTCACTGGTTTCAGAGCGATCCACACGCACACAGACGCAAGTCCTGTGTTTGTTTGCTTGTTTGTTTGTTTGTTTGTTTGTTTGTGATTCACCATGGTCTTGGATCACGTGTTGGACTCGTGATCGATAGTTATTTCCCTCCCGGAAGAGAGCTCAGAGCT
>NC_134794.1:10899032-10911532 GCF_046742065.1 Oratosquilla oratoria
TCCTGTGTTTCCTATTCCGCTTACATCATATATATATATATATATATATATATATATATATATATATATATATATATATATATATATATATATATATATATGGTCTGAGTCACACTCATATGTTGTATATATACCCGTGTTCAAAAAGTATCCGTCGGGAGCGATGTAAGTAGTGAGATTAACTAAAGGGAAGAGGAAGATGTACGCTTTGATAAAAAAATGTATATAAATAATAAAAGGTTAACTATTGATGATTTTAGATTGAATATATTGCGCAGTCATTTGTAAGTGTTCACTCATTTCTCTCTCCTAGCTGGGTACGTTTATATTTATGTTCGATTTTATTTTCACTTTAATTCTTTTACTTAGAGATTCGAAATTAGATTTGGTTATTTTATCATTCGCTCTCTCTTTCTTTTTCTCTAACGTATAAGGAAGCAGACACCAACACACACAAACTCATGCACATACACACATACGCACATACGCACACACACACACACACACACACACACACACACACACACACACACACACACACACACACACACACACACACACACACACACACACACAAACACTCATACACGCGCACGCACACACACACACACACACACACACACACACACACACACACACACACACACACACACACACACACACACACACACACACACACACACACACGCTCTCACAAAGTTATTTCCTTTTAAATTTCCATTTTTCTTTCTCTTATATTCCCATATATCTATGTATATACATATATGTGTACGATATATGTATTCATATATATATATATATATATATTATATATATACATACATACATATACACATGTTTATGTACATATGTGCAATAAGCATATGCACTCGTATAGATATTGTGCTTATGAGTAAATTCAAAATTTCTTGTGTCATCTCTTAACACTGTCTTAATAGCATCTTAAACAACTTGAATATATTTGTGCACTATTTACAATAATATATACAACATAGGTACATGCAAATAAATGTATATACAAAATGTAAGATATTGACTCATTATGAACAGTAGTAGGTGCTTGTCAATGCTAATTTGTAGGCTGCATTTTTTGTAAGCATGCTTGATGGGTAGATATCCAAATCATAGAATATTGTCATGCTAGGCCTATGAATAAACAAGGCCTCTGTACACGAAGTCATTTTAGGAAGATTGATGCCCTTGTTCCTTTCTATACCTATACCTATACAGGAATATATGTATATATGAATATTGCACGAATGTAATGCAACTAAAATCATATCAATAATAAACTCATCACCCCTAGAAAGGGCTATGTAAGCATTATTTTATTTTTTCAAAGTCACGGCACTCTGATTTTATATATACAGTATATATATATATATATATATATATAATTATATGTATATATGTATTTATATATATGTGTGTGTATATATATATGAAGATAGGGTAGTAAAGAAACACACAAGTCAGAGTTGAGTTTATTACTCTAACGTTTCGTCTTTAAACCTTCTTCAGAGAGACTACAAAGTACATGGGATTACAAGATGTGTATCGTCTGGAGGGTGTCTCCTAGTTGTTTATCTGACGAAGGACTTGTCCGCTCTAAACCCCGCCTCCTCATTTTCTCGTGGCTAGTCGTGTATTGCTAATTTCGCCCCTATTTTAGACCAGTTGATGAATCCTTTTCTATTATTTATACGATCTTCCTTATTTATATAACCAATGGAAGCAGCTTATATAAATAAAGATTGTATAAATACTAAAAGAAGATTCATCAACTGGTCTAAAATAGGGGCAGAATTAGCAATACACGATTGGCCACGAGAAAATGAGGAGGCGGGGTTTAGAGCGGACATGTCGTCTGTCGGATCAACAACTAGTAGACGCCCTCCAGACGATATGTAATCTTGTAATCCCATGTACTTTGTAGTCTCTCTGAAGAAGGTGTAAAGCCGAAACGTGAGAGGAATAAACTCAGCTCTGACTTGTGTGTTTCTTTACCACCCTCCTATCTTCATATATATATATATATATATATATATATATATATGTGTGTGTGTGTGAACGGTTGCCGTCCTCTGAATGGTCGTAGTGGTGAAAGGACGAGCATATCTCTACGTCGTAAACTTATGATCCAGAGTAATTGTTTACGTCATAAAATCCCAAAACGGAATATTATTTCTTTACGTCATAGGTGTAGCCTGAGTTAAACATAAGTTAGTCAAATCATAGAAATTCATTCATATATCTCGTCTACAAGAGAATCATACTCATACGCTTAGTAATCGTATCTAGAGGATAACCATGGTCCCTTTATAAGTGGAGGCAACTGTACTTGGTACTTATTATTTAGAGGTATGGTGACCATGGCATTCTGACTCTACGGTTCTCTTGTTCTTGATGTAAAAAAAAAAATCTTGATGATTCTGAATTAGAGCTGATATCAGGACACCCTGAAGACCAACAATTACTAGAAACTCCATATAGATACTCAAAAATTTTTCGACTGAAATTTATTTTTAATAAACTCTTAAACTTTTGCTTATGGCTTCAGGAGATACTCTGTGACACTTTTAGCCCTTGTAGTCATTTGTTAAATCTCTCAAAATAATAAAAAATATGTTACTAAGAACTTCATTTATCGGTGATCTCTCAAGCCCCAAAGTCTGTATTACCGTGAGGTCAGAACACAAAGCCGAAACTCTTTGTTATCTACAGATCATGGAAGAGTTCTTCTTTGCACGGCGCCTGTGTTCCTCATCTTCTTGAAGGTCTCGTTGACTCTAGAAGGAGTCTGTTGACCCTGTAGGGGCAAGGGGGACCCCGCCCCCTCGTACGGGAGGCGTGACGGGGCGGGGCAGCAAGCGCAGGACAAGACCCAAGCGTATAAAAGATCGACTTAAAAAAATGAAAATAGCAGTGATGGTGTTGGCGATGGGAAGCTTGTGGAACGGTGGGCGCAGGTCGGGAGGTGGAAGTGGAGGAGGAGTAGGGAGGGCAAGGTGGAAGAGGGCAAGGGCAAGGGAAGGGATTGGGGTATAGGCAAGGGCATACAAGCTTAGATGCTTTCATTTATCCAAAGAAGATAAAGCAGAATAAAATTCAATAGGCAAAAAAAGACTATGTATCTAACAAAGACGTAAGAATACCCAATAATGAAGGGTTAAAAGTTTGTTGTCAAAACGAACTACAGTAACTAGAAAAGAAAATCCAAAAGCAGTGACAGAACAGCAGCACATAAGTGTGTATGATAATCGGCGTTAATTAAAAGTGAGAAAAAAAAAGAGACGAATAAAAATAATGCAAATACAGTACTGCAGCAAGCGAACGGGGCAGAAAGGGTAGTCTGCCTCGTAATGCATAAAAACGCCGATCGAAAAAAAAAAAAAAAAAAAAAAAAAATATTAGGGTACGGTATGAAAAATAATCCAAAAAAGAGATTAGGATGGGGTAGAAAAAGTAAGCTTGTAGGAAAACTCACCATTCACTTCCGGTCTTGGCGAGGTTGGCCCTCTTGCGCCCCACCTGGTGAGGTTTTGGTTCGGCCACCAAGTTTACATCTGGAAGATTAGCCAATAGTAAGTCAAAAAGGCCAGTCAAAATCCAACCAATCAAAACATAGGGAAACTCCAAAATGGCCCAAGCAAAATTGGTCTTGGTGGTTATTTTGGCTGGTGACAAGAGGCTCTACCAGGGAGGCGACCAATACTCAAAATAACTGGGACTAGTTGGCACTAGTTGGGGGCAAAATATCTAATGTCATCAAGTGGTCAATCTAATATAGAAAATTTCTAACTTCTCTTTTAATGCAAGTTAGTAAATTTAGAAATCTGGTCATGCAAGGTTGTACCTGGAATTTGACGAAATAGTGGTTAATTGCTGTAAGTGAAATACGTATATCAGTAAACGGGTAGATAAATAGATACGTAGGTAAAGAGAAGCTAGGTAGATTGACAGATCATTGGACAGGGGAGGTGAAGATAGATAGACAGCACCACAGATTGACAGGAACGTCGTAGTACCACATGCAAGTGATAGAAAAAATATAGATAAGTGAATTGAAAAAATAAGGAAGTAAATAGGTAAATGTGTAAATGAAAATGAATAAATGAGTAAATGAATAGATAAATGAATGAATAAATAGACAGATCAAAAAACATATTAAAAACATATAAAAAGGAGGGAACAACATCCCTCAAAATCTTGGTGGAAGAACTACCGGTTCCTCTCTTCGGCGACGATTGCGCTGATTGTCGTTCTTACACTTAGCCCCTCGACGCAAAGTTTTACCATATATGGTCTGATCCAACTGATAACAGACGAGTTGATTCAACCATTCATTTATTCATCTTTCTCACACACACATACATATATATTTTTTCCAGAAATAAAATAGCTCAGGATTTAGTAGTTAACAGTAAATCTAACCTTGCCGGTGTGTTGTCTCCTCTATATCTTATCAACTATTTGACCCATATAAATACTTACATGCATAAATACAAACCTATGTACGTACATACATACATAAACATGTAATGCATACAATATACACATACATACATACACACAACACACACATAGATACATACACACAATACACACATACATACACGCAGTACATACGCAAGTTCAAATGGATTCTTGACTTCAAATTACTTTGCTAAGCAAACAAAATAAATTTGTGTATATCAATAATTTCCATCTGACGAAAAAGAATGATAAAATTTAAAATGAAAAATTGCATTGCGTGCTAGAAATTATTTATGCGTTTGAGAAATAGTTCCCAAGTGTAACGATACTTGTTTTGGCTTTGGAACAAGCAAAAAAGGAAAAACGCTAATTCTTCTTGTGCGGCCATAAAACATTTGATAAGTGAAAAGAAAACGCGTGGGCAAATGTCATTGTTGACTTTTTCTATTGGAAACTGACTGAGCATAGTGAGTTCTACAGTAGTTCTACATTCTACACCAAGAAGTTGACATATTAAGTAGATTTTGTTCAAAGTATCTTTTAAGAATTCTCGAAGCACAGCGAGTTCTACAGTAGTTCTACGATCTACATCAAGAAGTTGACATATTAAGTAGATTTTCTTCTAAGTATCTTTTAAAGATTCTCGGAGCACAGCGAGTTTTATAGTATTCTACGCTCTACATCAAGAAGTTGACATATTAAGTAGATTTTGTTCTAAGTATCTTTTAAAGATTCTCGGAGCACAGCGAGTTCTACTGTATAGTAGTTCTGCGATCTACATCAAGAGGTTGACATATTAAATAGATCTTGTTCTAAATATCTTTTAAAGATTCTTGGAGCAAAGTGAGTTCTATAGTAGTTCTATGTTCAACATTAAGAAATTGACATATTTTGTAGAATTTGTTTTTAGTATCTTTTAAAGATTCTCAGAGCAGAGTGAGTTCTATAGTAGTTCTACATTACATTCTATATAAAAAACTTGACATATTAAATAGATTTTGTTCTAAGTATCTTTTAAAGATCCTGGGAGCACAACGAGTTATGGCAGTTCTATGTTCTACATCAAGAAGTTGACATACTTAGTAGATTTTTTTCTAAATATCTTTTAAATATTCTTGGAGCACAGCGAGTTCTATGGTAGTTTTATGTTCTACATCAAGGAGTTGACATATTAAGCTAAGTAGATTTTTTTCTAAATATCTTTTAAAGATCCTCTTCAAGAAGAAAACTACATTGTTTTGGTAAAGACACATCTTGCCTATCCCTTTCATTTCTACGACGAACACTTTTGATCATATTCTAGTACAGTATAATCATATATCTAGAAGGAATTAATAACAAATAAATAAAATGTAATACTAAAATTATATAGAATACATAAAAATTGAGAATAAATGCTAAAATATATCAAAACATAATAACATAGAAGCATTTAGAATAGAATAGAATAGAAAAGAATAGAATAGAATAGAATAGCATAGAATAGAATAGAATATAATATAATAGAATAGAATAGAATAGAATAGAACAAAATAGAATAGAATAGAATAGAACAGAATAGAATAAAATAGAATAGAACATCATAGAATAGAATAGAATAGAATAGAATAGAATAGAATAGAATAGGATGGTAAAGAATAAAATTGAATACACTGGAACAAACAAAACAGAACATAGTAAATTGTAAGGATAGGATGAAATATAAAGTACAGAAGAATGAATAAAGAAAGTACAAAATAGGATAAAGTAAATGAAGTCTTAAATCCTTTGGGGGATGGGGAGAGGATCTTCCTGTCATGGACTACGCGGTTGACGATAATGGTTCTATCTACATCTTAAATTTTTTTGCATCATATATATATATATATATATATATATATATATATATATATATATATATATACATACACACACACACACATAGTATGAGGAGGGTGGAAGAAGAAGTCATGGGCTTAGTTCCGAGTTGCGAATATATTCCTGACTGGTTTCGCCCTACGCTCTACGGTCAGGAATAAATAGGAATAAATTCACAACTCGGAACTAGACTCGTGACTTATTCTTCCACCTTCTTCAACCTGTCGCAATGTCTCAGCATATATATATATATATATATATATATATATATATATATATATATATATATATATACAAATATACACACACACACACACACACACACACACACACACACACACACACACACACACACACACACACACACACACACACACACACACCTACATCCATGTCACGTAGTATACGTCAGTGTAGTCATCGTGTGACGTGATTGTGGTGACATGATGCATAGGTGATAAGAGTATATACATGGATCTATGTCAGACAAATACGAGATGGGACATAGCGTGGCCTCGATGATATTGTCTCCCAGTGACACGTGATTCAATGGAACCCAATACAGAACAGGAGTGGCTAGGGACTCGTCAATGTTGGCAGCACTGAGTGGGGGAACTCGTCAACGTTGGCAGCACTGAGTGCAAACGTTTGTGAACGGTTTACGGACACTCAGGGTAATTGGGCGTGTAATCCTATGAGCGATCGCCTGTTCAACTGTACACTATGAGTGAAGAAGAAAAGTAGCGTCAGAATACACGGATTTGATTGTAAAATCTCGATCAAATGAATCATTTGTCCTCAATGTTGTTTATCCAATTCCTTCATCTATTCAGTGCTGCCAACTGCGTCGAAGTTCTTGATTCTTTTTTTCGTTTATGAGGGCGTCTTCGCATGATAAGGAATTTAGTGTACAGTCAACTACTAAAGTTCCCTCACACGTCTCATCTACGAACAATCTACTGCTGTCAATTCATCAATACGAGAGAGAATATAATCTGGTAATTGTGTCAGTACATATTACAAAGTATTACAAAGGCGGAGCTTGCCGACAGGAGACCTTTTGGTCCATAACTAGGTCGGATGCGGAAAAAATTATAATAATGATAAATAAACAAAAGAAAAATAAATAAAAATCATAACAATATAAATGACAATAAATAATATAAATAAATGCATATGTATAGTTAGATAAACAAGCAGGTGAATAGTAAATGATAACTAATTGACAGATAACTAATTATAAATGAAAATCAAACAAATGATAATAAACAAACAAATAATAACAAACAAATAAACAAATAACATAAAATAAAAAGGCAGATCATATCTGTAACCATCTCGTTTTCCTGAGAACGCAAATTCGATTTTTAAATGCTTTTGGATTTACGTGCATTCATTGACAGAAAAGTATTCATTTTATGGATAGAATACTATATCAAATGCTCGGCAATAAAACTTGAATCTGTTACTTCAACCTCGATTGTCCTTTTTCTTTTTGTTCCGTCCGACGCCAGGTGATTTTATTCGTGTCTTTCACGTCCTCGATAGGGAAAGGGTTAACCTTATTAGAGACGACAGGAGGAGTGGTGGTGACTGCTAAGTTTTTTGCTAAAACTTATCGAACTTCCTTGTCTCGCAACCGCCAATCAAATACACGAAGGGAGAGAGAGGGAGAGAAAGAGAGAAGGAAAAAGGGAGAGAAGAAGGGAAGGAGAGGAGAGAGGGAGAGAAGGAGAGGAGGAGACAATGAGAGGAAAGGAGGAGAGAAAAGGAGAAGGTGAAAATGAGAGGAGGGGAGTGAAAGAGAGGAGAGGAGAGAAAGAGAGGAGAGGAGAGAAAGAGAGGAGAGGAGAGGAGAGAAGGAGAGAAAGAGAGGAGAAAAGGAGAGTATGAGATAAGGAGACAATGAGAGGAAAGGAGAGAAAGGGAGATGGAGAAAATGAGAGGAGGTCGGAAGTGAAAGAGAGGAGAGGGGAGAAAGAGAGGATAAAAGGAGAGTATGAAAGAAGGAGACAATGAAAGGAAAGGAGAGAAAGGGAGAAGGAGAAAAGGAGAGGAGGTGGGGAGTAAAAGAGAGGAGAGGAGAGAAGGAAGGGAGTGAAAGAGAGGAGAGAAGGAGAGAAGGAGAATAGGAGACAAGGTTTGGAGTTTTATGCCCAAACTAAAAAAAAAAAAAAAAAATATTCGTCTGTCACCATCATTAGCACAAACAAAATCCATATAAAATGTACCGCTGTGCTGAGGAAGGTAAAGGCATATCAACAGGATGGGCCATCTAACGAAACACGTTTCAGCGCAACGACGCCTAAACGAGGTCAACCAGGTCAACAAGGTCAACAAGGAGGGCACTAAGCAGGCCGACCTGCAAACAGCCTTGCAGCAAGCCAACGAGCAGGCCAGCAGGCGGGCCAAAGTACAGTTCACATAAGCAGGCTCAACGGCAGGCCATGAAGCTTTAGATCCCCTGTAAAGGCTTGGCAAGCAGGCCGACCGGCTAAAACATAAGGCCGTGGCATACGCTTCGAAGAAGGCCGACAGGCAGGCAGCAGGTCGGCCTTCTGTTCAGTCAAAACGGCAAGCGGGAAGCATACCAAATAAGCCAGTCGGCAGGCCAGTCGACAGGCCAGTAAGCAGGCTGGCAAGCAGGCCGGGAGCAAAACCCACCTTAATTGGTTGATTTCGGGTGTGGAGACCAAATCAGTTTTCCTCAGAGATGAGTTTGAACAAGAAGATGTACGGTTGAACCAGAAGAGGTCACCTATGCCCTGTGTGCCAAGACATCGGAGGCAGTGGCTTACGTGTACACACACACACACACACACACACACACACACACACACACACACACACACACACACACACACACATACAAACAGATGCATACACATGCGCGTACAATGCAAGCACGCACACACACACACACACACACACACACACACACACACACACACACACACACACACACACACACACACACACACACACACACATACAAACAGATGCATACACATGCGCGTACAATGCAAGCACGCACGCACGCACACACACACACACACACACACACACACACACACACACACACACACACACACACACACACACACACACACACACATACACACGTATACATACACACACACACATCCTGGGAAAGTTAGAGGTGTGTCTTATACCCCCACCCCCACCCCTTGACCAAAACCATCACCCCCCCCACCCCTTCACCCCCCCCCCCCCCACTCCCCACCCCCCTTGAACCGCCTCTCGTATCAATAAACTGTCCTGCTGGATTACTCAGCGGAGAAGAGAAAGACACAACACACAACAACAGTAAATGGTTGTGGACACTCAATGCCACTCATGGGGGGGGGTGTTTGGGGGATGTTGGGGGGATGTTTGGGGGGATGGGGGGAGACCTTTCGGGCATACCCACCCCTCCCCCATCCCCCCTATTGGCTGGGATGAAAGGAGAGGACAAGGGGGGCAAGTGGAATAGGGGGGAGATAAGGGGTAAAGGATTTTGGGAATGATGAGAAGTGATGGGGAGTGGATGAGGTGGGGATGTGGATTCAGAGGGTGGGTAGTGTATGTGGATGAAATGAGGATTGGGCAAAGAGGGCTGGATTTGAGATTGGGGAGTAGGGAAGACTAGGGGTAGTTGGAGAGGATGAGGGAGATTGGGTTATTGGGGGAGAAAATGAGAGAGATAACAGTGGGAAATAGTTGATGAGGTGGCGCTGGTCGCCATTTCTCTTTTTCCAAAGAAGATGTAGGAAAGAAGCATAATGTTGGATGAAGTAGATTTGAAGGAAGAGGAAGAGGAAGAGAGAGAGAGAGAGAGAGAGAGAGAGAGAGAGAGAGAGAGAGAGAGAGAGAGAGAGAGAGAGAGAGAGAGAGAGAGAGAGAGAGAGAGAGAGAGAGAGAGAGAGAGAGAGAGAGAGAGAGAGAGAGAGAGAGAGAGAGAGAGAGAGCAAAAGTGAGTGTATATGTGTGTGTGTGTGTGTGCTTCTACATGCATCGCCCCAAAACCTATAAATACCAGGGATGAGGTAATAAATAGATGAAAACGGAGTTTGGAGAACAGGAAAATGGGAAATCGTGGACACAGACAGACAGACAGACAGACAGACAGAAATAGACAGAAAGAGAGAGAGAGACCAGACAAAGAGAGAGAGATAGACAGAGAGAGAAAGAGATAGGTAAAGAAGGAGAGAGAGACAGAGAAAGGAAGAGATAGACAGACAGACAGACAGACAGACAGACAGACAGAGAGAGAGAGAGAGACAGAGAGAGAGAGAGAGAGAGAGAGAGAGAGAGAGAGAGAGAGAGAGAGAGAGAGAGAGAGAGAGAGAGAGAGAGAGAGAGAGAGAGAGAGAGAGAGAGAGAGAGAGAGAGAGCAGCAGGGAGGAAGGAGGTCGAGATGGAGGATCAGAAATGGAAGGAAAGAGAAAAAATATCGTAGAGGAAGAGTGGAAGGAAGAAGAGGAAGAGAAGAAATGGAAGAGAGAGGGATGGAAGGAATGAAAGTAAGAGGAATGGAATGAGGAGGAGGAAGAGGAAAAGGAGAAATGGGAGGAAGAGGGATAGGAGGTGGGGAAGAGAACGAAGAGGAATGGAATGAGGAAGAGGAGGAGGAGGAGGAAGAAGAGGAGGAGGAGGAGAGGAGGTGGTGGAGGAAGAGAGGAGGAGGAGGACAATGATGATGATGATGATGATGATGATGATGATGATGATGATGGTGATGATGATGATGATGATGATGATGATGATGATGATGATGATGATGATGATGATGATGATGATGATGATGATGATGATGATGATGATGATGATGATGATGATGAGGTGGTGGAGGAAAAGAGGAGGAGGACAATGAGGAGGAGGAGGAGGGGGACAAGTATGAGGAGGATGAGGAGGACAATGATGATGATAATGATGATGAGGGGGTGGAGGAAAAGAGGAGGAGGAGGACAAGGAGGAGGACGAGGGGGAAGAGGAAGAGGAGAGATTGATACAGGACTAAAGTATTGCCAATACTATGATGGACACATGAAAGGCTCAGTATTGATTTGTAATGTGCGGATTGCATTGGTTCAATGCGGAGTGTGGAGTTGATGAAGCGTGCTGAACTCCTACGGAATGTGGAGTGCTGGGGAGTGCGAGATGTATACTTGGAGTACATGCGTAGCGTGGGAGTCGTGGAGTGTGGCAAAATGATTGGAGTTGATAAGGCCTGTTTACTCCATACGTGATGTGGAGTGTGCGTCGCGTGTTATTGGAGTAGTTCTGTGTGGAGTCCACTCGTGTTGTGGAGTGCTGAAGGGAGTGTGATAGGAATATGTATTTGGAGTATCTACATTGGGTGCAAGTCTGGATTATTAGAAAAATGTGTGGAATTAGTGAAGTGGAGTGCAGTTAGGAGTGTGTAATTGGAGTGCATACATCGTGAGGAAAGTTTGGAGTACATTAGGGAGTGTAGAGCTACTGGAGTGTGCTAAACTCCTTATGTGGGTCAAATATGAGGAGTATGGTGCGAAATGATGGGTACGTGGAGTATAAAATTGGAGTGTGTAAATAATCAATACGGACTCCTAACTTTATGTAATGTGTAGAGTGTTTGGAGTGTTTTGTGCACAGCGCTTCCGGACTCCAAGTATTGGGAAGTTTGAAACATGGAGTAGTATGAACAGAGGGGGAAGTACAAAATATGTGGAGTACATAGAATATATAATGAAAGGAGTTTATGTGAATTAATGTGGAGTGCATGAAGGGAAAGGTGGAATGTATGGAGTTGAAAATGGAGTGCATGGGAATATATGTGGAGTGCATGGGAATATATGTGGAGTGCATGGGAATATGGGAATATATGTGGAGTGCATGGAGCTGGAGGTGGAGTATATGGAGTCGATTGTGGAGTCCACGGAGTTGAATGTTGAGTACACGGTATCGAATATGGAGTATTTGAGTTTGACTGTGGAGTGTATGGAGTTGAATATGTAGTGCAAGAAGTCAAATATGGAGTGCATGGAGTTGAATGTGGATTGCGTAGAGTTGAATATGGAGTGTATAGATTTGAATGTGGAATGCATGGAGTTGAATGTGGAGTGCATAGAGTTGATTGTGGAGTACTTGTAGTCGAATGTGGAGTGCATAGAGTTGAATGTGGAGTG
>NC_134794.1:10919032-10939032 GCF_046742065.1 Oratosquilla oratoria
CACACACACACACACACACACACACACACACACACACACACACACACACACACACACACACACACACACACACACACACACACACACACACACACACACAAGCACACATATACATTATATATATATATATATATATATATATATATATATATATATATATATATACATAATGTCACTAATGATGCTATAACCCATATATATATATATATATATATATATATATATATATATATATATATATTATATATATATACATACATACATATCACAATTATTTTCGACAATCGCACCCGTAGGAGCTTTAAAAGTCCCCCAACTTGAATCCGGGGTTGACTGTTGGAAATTGTGTGATTGACTTCGCTGCTACTAGCGACATTAATCTGATCATTTTTATGACAGTCGCATGTAGGATTCGAAACAACTGCTTTCGGCCACCCGTAAGATTACCTTTACAGAGCCTTTTAGTCTGTGGTCGAGCGGGTAAAGGCTCTGTGAAGGTTATCTTACGGGTGGCCGAAAGCAGAGGTTTCGAATCCGGCATGCGACTGTCATAAAAATGATCATATATCAGATGGGGACTATGTCGTGACACATAGGTAAGATGAAAAAAATCCCACTGTAGGAGAAAGTAAAGGGATGAAGAATGGAATTAACTGTATATTTCGACCACTGTGATCCTCTTCAGCAGATAGTTACATGGTGTACAAGTAGGAGTTATATTGTCGATGCAAAGGAATACAAAGGGAACATGAGAAGGTGGCTCAAATAACAAAGGTAGAATTACTTGAGCCACCTTTTCCACAGAGAGTGGTCGAAATATACAGTTAATTCTATTCTTCGTCCGTTTACTTTCTCCGACAGTGGGATTTTTTAAAATTATTATTCATAAATATATATACATATATATACATCTATACATATATTAATATATATATATATATATATATATATATATATATACAGATATATAAATATATATATGTATATATATTCATACATATATATATATATATATATATATATATATACATACATATATATATATATATATATATATATATATATATATATACAAACATATATATCAGCATTTAGCTTCTTGTACTCCTACATAAAGTCGTTTCTTGAAAACTCCTAACTTTGTTTTCCGTTTCCCCGTTTTCCCTCTACTGCAGAGAAAAGTCACCAAGGAAAAGGAGAAAGTGGGTTTTGTGGGTCTGCACTTTTTGGAGTTTTTTTTTTTGTGCCTTTCGGAGGTACGAATTTTTTCCTTTTGAAACTTTTCTGTGTTCAGTTTTTTGTGACCCATCTTTCGAAAATTGTCTTTTTATTCCTGGTGAGCTTTCTTTGTGTGTCCCTTTTTTTTTTTTTTGGTCAGAAGGCGTCGCTTCTTCAGGGATGATTTTTTTGTTCCTTTTTATATATTTTTTTCGATTTTTTTTCTTTTTTATGGTCGAAGTAGACATGAAGAAGGAAAAAGAAAAGAAAATAAAGAATCTAGAATAGTGAAGGAATAGTAGATGAAGAGGACTATGGATAGTAGATCTGAAACCCGGAAAACTACAGAATAGTCATAAACGAGCCTCATGAATAGTAGCCCTAGGATTTGTCATGGATAGTTCAGACGAGGTGATAGCAGAGGGATAGTTCAACATGGCAAAGAATAGTTTCGAATAAATGCTCCGGATAGTATATAGGATACGGGATAGTTAGGGACGGAAGCTGTGGATAGTTTATCGAAATCCAGGACGTTTAAGAGATAGTTGGTGTGGGTTTAAGGGGAAGGATAGTGAGAAAAAGGATAGTAAGTCAACTGGGTGGGGGGGAGGGAGAGGAAAGGGAGATAGAGAGAGGTCGTGTATGGGTGGGGGGAGAGGGAGGAAAGAGAGCAAGAAAGAGAGCAAAGGGAATGGGAAGAGGTGGGGGGAGGGGGAGGGGGGGAGGGGGGAGAAGAAGGCTGTAAACAAAAGGAGGTACCACCATACTACCGTTGTCCCCAATGTTACTATCCTACTATCCTACTATCCTGCTAGTTCTGACACCATAACCAGCGTTTCTGTCCACGTAGGCAAATAACGCACCAAAGGGGAATCTTAGAATTGATCAAAGAGAGATTTGACGGGTGTTAGGAGGGTTAGTAGACGTTAGAATTGATCAAGAATCCTTTTAGATTGGTGATTGCCACCAACACTACTACTGCGTCTGTCTAACAACTGATGACCTCGTAGCAATTGGGGCACAGGTGCAGGAGCAGCTTCGGACTTGCTCTTTTGACAGACCGAAAAACGAAAAACAACAAATGATTTATAACGACGGTCGCAGAAGCGGAGGACGAAAAGATAGTAGGTTGATGATACAAATTAAGGAAGACGAGGAGGAGGAGGAGGAGGACGAGGAGGAGAAAGGCTTAGGAAAAGGAAAGGACGAGAAAGAAAAAAGGGCAAGGGGAGAAGAAGGCAAGGGAGGAGGAGGAGGAGAATGAGGAGGAGGAGGAGGAGGAGGAAGGCTTAGGAAAAGGAAAGGACGTGAAAGAAAAAAGGGGAAGGGGAGAAGAAGACAAGGGAGGAGGAGGAAGGGAGGAGGAGAATGAGGAGGAGGAGGAGGAGGAGGAGGAGGAGGAGGAGGAGGAGGAGGAGGAGGAGGAGGAGGAGGAGGAAGGCTTAGGAAAAGGAAAGGACGTGAAAGAAAAAAGGGGAAGGGGAGAAGAAGGCAAGGGAGAAGGAGGAGGAGGAGGAGGAGGAGGAGGAGGAGGAAGGCTTAGGAAAAGGAAAGGACGAGAAAGAAAATAAGGGGATGGGGAGAAGAAGGCAAGGGAGAAGGAGGACGGGAGGAGGAGGAGGAGGAGGAGGAGGAGGAGGAGGAAGACGTGGAATATTAGTAAGGAGTCAGTGGAGAGGAACGGGACAAAGGATGGAGAAGGAAGGAGGTTAGAGTGGAGGGGAGGAAGAGGAGGAAGAGGAGGAGGAGGAGGAGGAAGAGGAGGGAGAGGAAGAGGAGGAAGAGGAGGAGGAGGAGGAGGAAGAGGAGGAGGAAGAGGTGAAAGTGGAGATTGGTAGAGTGTAGGTGTAAGGCTACGTAGGGAGGGGAATGGAGTGTGGAGGAGTGAGATGGCGTAGTATGGAGGTAAAGGCTCGTACATTGTAGGATGACAAAGAGCGTATGGAGGGAGAAGCCAGATTGAACGAGAGAGAAAGAGAGAAAGAGAGAAAGAGAGGGATATAGAGAGAGAGATAGAGAGAAAGAGAGGGATATAGAGAGAGAGATAGAGAGATAGAGATGGATAGACAAATAGAGAAAAAGAGAAAGATATATAGAGAAAGATAGACGGAGATAGATAGATAGAGATAGATAAAGAGGGAGAAAGAGAGAGGAAAATGGAAAGAGAGGGAGAGGGAAAGGGAGAGAGAGAGAGAGAGCAGAGGGAGAGAGCAGAGGGAGAGAGATAGAGAGATAGAGAGAAAGATAGAGAGAGAGATAGAGAGAGAGATAGAGAGAGAGATAGAGAGAGATAGAGACATAGAAAGAGAGATAGAGGAAGAGATAGAGATAGAGAGAGAGAGAGGGGGAGAATGGAAAGAGAGGGAAAGGAAGAGAGAGAGAGAGAGAGAGAGAGAGAGAGAGAGAGAGAGAGAGAGAGAGAGAGAGAGAGAGAGAGAGAGAGAGAGAGAGAGAGAGAGAGAGAGAGAGAGCATAAGAGAGAAAAAATGTCGTGGACCAGAGAATGATTGGGATAGAAGGTATGAAAAAGACGTATTGAGGAATGGAGGTCAGATGGAGTATGTGGAGGTGGTGAGGGTTCAAACTTTCTGAGCTCGGGAATGTGGAAGGAGTGAAAACATTCGTGTGGAGGCAAAGGTGGAGGAGGAGATGGAGGAAGTGGAGGGGAGGAAGTGGAGGGGGAGGAGGAGGAAGAGGAAGAAGAGGAGGGGAGGAGGAGAAGGAGGAGGAGACGGAGGAGGAGTAGGAGGAGGAAGGAGGAGGAGGAAGAAGAGGAGGAGGAGGAAGAAGAGGAGGAGGAGGAAGTAGAGGAAAGAGGGGAAGAAGTGGAGGAGGAGGAGGAGGAGGAGGAGGAGGAGGAGGAGGAGGAGGAGGAAGGAGGCCGAGGTGGAGGAGGAGGAGGCAGAGGAGGAGGAAAAAGAGGAGGAAGAAGAGGAGGAGGAGAGGGAGGAGGAGAGGGAGGAGGAGAAGGAGGAAGAAGAAGAGGAGGAGGAGAGGGAGGAGAAGAAGAAGGAGGAGGAGGAGGAGGAAGAGGAGGAAGAGGAGGGGGTACAAGTGGAGGTTTGGTTGGAACAGCTCACCGGTAGTGTGGAGAGGGGTGTGTGAATATGAAGTCACACTGTGGAGGGCGCTGGAGTGGAGGCGAGGTGATGTGGAGGGAAGGTAAGTGATGGCATCAATATCAAGCCGGTGGATATGGAAAAGAAAAGTGGAGGTGGAGGTTGAGGTGGAGGTGGATGTGGAGGTTAAGATGGAGGGGAGGAGTAAATGGAGGAGGAGGAATAGGAGGAAGACTAGGAGGAAGACAATGACGATGAGGAGGAGGAGGAGGAGGGGGACGAGGAGGAAGAGGAGGGGAGGAGTAAATGGAGGAGGAGGAATAGGAGGAAGACTAGGAGGAAGACAACGACGACGAGGAGGAGGGGAAGGGGGGAGGGGAAGGGGAGGAGGAGGAGGAGGAGGAGGAGGAGGAGGAGGAGGAGGAGCAGGGGAGGAGTAAGTGGAGGAGGAGGAATAGGAGGAAGACAACGACGACGAGGAGGAGGAGGAGGAGGAGGAGGAGGAGGAGGAGGTGGAGGAGTAGGAGGAGGAGGAGTAGGAGGAGGAGGAGGAGAAGGAGGAGGAAGAGGAGCGAGTGGAGGTAGACCTCCTACGTGGAGGCTTCTGCCCCAGATGTGGAGGACAAAGAGGAGTGTGAGGGAAATTAGGTTATGGAGGTACGTTGTGGAGGCAATGGACTTGGTAGAAATATGTGGAGGGAACAATGTGGAGTAAGCAAAGGTGGAGTGAAGAGTGGAGAGAGTGGAGGAAAAGAGTGGAGGGCACGAAATGAAAGGGATGCATAGTGGAGGAAACATGGAGTGAATTGAATGAAGAGAAGATCATGGAGGAATAATATGGAGGAGCATATGGCGTGACTACAGTGTGATGGAGTGGAAGGGTGAGGGGAGGTGTGTGGAGGGCAGGAGGAGGAGGAGGAGGAGGAGGAAGGGAAAGAGGAGGAGGGGGAGCAGAAGGAGGAATAGGAGGTGGAGGAAAAGGGGGAAGACGGGGAAGAATGGGAGGAAAAAGAGGAGGAGGAGGAGGAGGAAGAGGAGGAAGAACGAGAGGAGAAAGAGGAAGGAAAAAGAAGATGGCAGGAGGAGGACGGGAAGAGTAAGAAATAGAAGCGAAGGAGGAAGAGGAGGAAGAGGAGGAAGAGGAGGAAGAGGAGGAGGTGGAGGAGGACGGGAGGAATAAGAAAAGGAGGTGAAGGAGGAAGAGGAGGAGGAAGAGGAGGAGAAAGAAAAGGAGGAGAAGGAAGAGGAGGAGGAAGAAAAGGAGGAGAAGGAAGGAGAGGAGGAGGAGGTGGAGGAAGAGAAGGAGAGCGGGAGGAGGAAGAGGAGGAGGAAGAAAAGGAGAAGGAAGAAGAGGAGGAGGAGGAGGAGGTGGAGGAGGAGGAGGGCGGGAGGAGGAAGAAAAGGAGGAGGGAGAGGAGGAGGAATAGGAAAATAAAGATAAGAGGAAGGGGTGGAGGAGGAGGAGGAGGAGGAGGAGCAGGAAGAAGATGAAGTTTGCAAGGATGAGATGTGGTACATGAAGGATGTATTGTGGAGTCTGAGGATGTTAAGTGATACTAAAGTATAATTTGAGGATACAACAGTCTTAGGAGTGTATACAGTATTGGTTTAGTAGGACTTTTCTAAGGAGGATAATGAGGATGTCCTTAACACAGAGGAAGGATACGATAAGAGATATCTTATCGTTCTTTTCCTCCTCCTCCTCCTTCTCCTTCTTCCCTCATCTCTTCCTCCTCCTCCTCCTCCTCCTCTTGTTCTTTCCTCACCTCTGCCTCCTCCTTTGCCTTCTCCTCTCCCTTGTCCTCTTCCTCCTCCTCTTCCTCCTCCTCCTCTTCCTCCTCCTCTTCTTGTTCTTCCTTCACCTCTGCCTTCTCCTTCTCCTTTCCTTTGTCCTCTTCCTCCTCCTCATCCTCCTTCATCTTCCTCCTCCTCTCCTCCTTCCTTATTCTCTCCTTTCTTTTCCTTATCTTAATCTTCCTCCTGTTCTTCCTCCTCCTCCTCATGTTCTTCCCTCTCCTTCTCCTTCACCTCCTCCTGTTCCTCCTCGTCCTTCTTCTCCTCTTCCACCTCCTCTTCCTCCTCCTCCTCCTCCTTCACCTCCTCCTCTTCCTCCTCGTCCTTCTTCTCTTCCTCCTCCTCCTGTTCTTCCTTCTCCTTCTCCTTCGCCTCCTTCTCTTCTTCCTCTTCCTCCTCGTCCTTCTCCTCTTCCTCCTCCTCCTCTTCCTCTTCCTCCTTGTCCTTCTTCTCTTTCTTTCCTTTCTCCTTCTCCTCCTCCTGTTCTTCCCTCTCCTTCTCCTTCACTTCCCTCTCTTCCTCCTTTTCCTCCTCGTCCTTCTCCTCTTCCTCCTCCTCCTCCTCATTCTCCTTTTCCTCCTCCTGCTCTTCCTCCTTGTGCTTCTTCTCTTTCTACTCCTCCTCCTCTTCTTTCATTTCCTTCTCCTCTCTCTCTTCCTCCTCTTCCTCCTCGTCCTTCTCCTCCTCCTCCTCCTCCTCCTCCTCGTCCTTCTCCTCTTCTTCCTCCTTCATCCTCCTCCTCCTCTTCTTCTTCTTCCTCGTTCTTCTCCTCTTCCTCTTCCTCCTCTTCCTCCTCCTCCTCTTCCTCCTCCTCCTTGTCCTTCTTCTCTTCCTCCTCCTCCTCCTTCGGTTTGGTCGGGTCGGGCCAGCCGTGCGTCCAGCCGGCCATGCTGTCCCCTTTAATTCCCACACGATGCTGCAAGCGGGCGGCTCGCTCCACCCACACGCCCAACTCCCACGCCTGAACCTCCGTTGTCCCCTCCTCCGTCACCATCACCATATCACCATTACTATCACCATCATCATTACTATCACCATCGTCATTACTATCACCATCGTCATTACTATGACCATCATCATTACTATCACCATCAACATCACCATCATCATTACTATCACCATCACTATTACTATCATCGTCATCATCATCACCATCACCACCATCATCATCACCATATCATCATTACTATCACAATCAACATTACTATGTCCATCATTATCACCATATCACTATTACTTTGACCATCATCACCACCATCACAACCACCATCAGCCTCGCCATCATCATATCACCATTACTATCATAACAATTACTATGACCATCATCATCAATATATCACAATTACTATGACCATGATCATCACCATCACCACCACCAACTTCACCATCACCATATCACCATTACTATCATCAACACCATTACTATCAACATCATCACCATATCACTATTACTATGACCGTCATCATCACCATCACCACCATCAACATCATCACCATATCACCATTACTATCATCACCATATCACCATTACTATAACTATCACCATCACCATGAACCTCACCATCAAAACCATTACTATCACCATCACTATAGCTATAAATGTAACTATCAACCTGTCATCATCCTTACTATCACTATTCTCACCATCACTATCACCATCACTATAGCCAGTACCGTCACCATTGTTATCATCATCGTCAGTAACATTACTATTACCATGACTGTCACTATTTTCATTATCATTACCACATCAACATCAGGTTCATCGTCACCATCACCATCACCATCATCACCATCGTTATCACCATCACAATTACCATCACTATCAGCTTTATCATCATCACTAAACCACCATCATCACAATCACCTTGATGTCACTATCACCATCACCATCACGATCACCATCACCATCACTATCTCTCACCTTCCAACACCATCACGTTAGCCTACGAGGGACCAGGGAGACCCTTTAGTACGTGCGGAGGCCGGAAGCAGAGTGAACAAATGAATGTAAATACATCAACTGGAATCTCCATCATCATCAACTCAGCCATCAACTGACATGGCCCCAACTACAATCAACTCGCCACCTCCTCCAATTTTCTCTTCCTCTTCTCTTGTTCCTCTTCTTCGTCCTACTTTCCTTCTCCTCCACCTCCTTCTCCTCTTCCATTTTTCTCCACAAACCGTCCTTCTCGGTCTTTGTCCTCTTCTCCTATGTGTGTGTGTGTGTGTGTACATAGATATTTCATATATTTATATACACAGATGCACACACACACACACACACACACACACACACACACACACACACACACACACACACACACACACACACACACACACACACACACACACACACAAATATATATATATATATATATATATATATATATATATGTATATATATGTATATATATATATATATACATATATATATATATATATATGTGTGTGTGTGTGTGTGTGTGTGTGTGTGTGTGTGTGTGTGTGTGTGTGTGTGTGTGTGTGTGTGTGTGTGTGTGTGTGTGTGTGTGTGTGTGTGTGTGTGTGTGTGTGTGTGTGTGTGTGTGTGTGTGTGTGTGTGTTCGTGTATGTGTGTACATATATTTCACTATTTGTTCTTTATGATATATCTTTCCCGTAAAGCCCATATCTTTGTCACACAATATGTGTCCTTTCCCTCACAAGACATTTTCTTTTTTTGTCATATAAACCTTTCTTTCATACGGTGTTCCACCGTTCCCCGTGACGTTTTCTTTTGTGTGTGTGACTCCACATTCTTCCACGTCACATTTTCTTTCTATCCCGTGCCGTTTTCTTTCTTTGTAGATAACGCTAAAAAAAAGAAAGAAAAAAAAAAAAAAGATGGCGACGTTGTCTCCTCTTACTCACTTTGATTATCGGCTCCAGTTTCTTTTTCACTTCTTATTCTCTCTCTCTCTCTCTCTCTCTCTCTCTCTCTCTCTCTCTCTCTCTTTCTCTCTCTCCCTCTGCTTCATCACATACTCCTTGATTCCCTTCGTCTTCCTTTCTTAATTTTGTGTTATTTTTTGCTCCGCCGATCTATCTTCAAACATTTCTCACGTTTTTCTCTATGTTCTCTCTTTCCTTTCTTTTCTCTTTTTCTCTCTATCTACCTCCTTCCTTCCTCTTTTTTCCTTCCTCCATTCTCCCTCTCTTTCTACCTCTCTCCCTTTCTCTCTCTTCCTCTCTCCTTGTTCCTTCCCACTTTCTCTCTCTCTTTCTCTCTCTCTCTCTCGCTTTTCCTCTCTCTTCCTCTCTTTTTCTCTTTCCCTCTCCATCTCTTCTTTTCTCTTCCCATTTCTCTTCTCTCTTTCCATTTTCTCTTCCTTCCTGTCTCCTTTCTTGTCTTTATTCTTCTCTCTCTTTCTTTCCTTCTCTCTTTTCCTTTGCTACCGTTCCCCTATTTTCCTCTCTTTATTCTTCTTCCACGATTCTTTGACAGTGCTCATGCCTTCGTCCCCACCTCTCCGACTCTCAGTCTTCCTCTTCTCTTTCATTTCATCTCCTCTCACCTCACCACCACCACCACCTCCTCCTCCTCCTCCTCCTCCTCCTCCTCCTCCTCCTCCTCCTCCTCCTCCTCCTCCTCCTCCTCCTCCTCCTCCTCCTCCTCCTCGGATTCTCCTTCTGTTCCTCTTCACACATCTTTTATTCCGCCGGCGACTTGCATTTCGCGTCTTGCATTTCGCGTTTTGCATTTCACGTTTTGACCCTTCGCGTCTTCGCGAAGTCATTCTTCGCGCTGTTCCTTCGACGCTGACGTCGCCGTAGAAGGCGACGCTGTGAACCTTTACGTCCTGGACCTTTGTTCCATCGATCCATTTCGCCTTTGTACCAATGCCAACTGTCCTGAGACGGTTTTGATCGAGGGCTTTGCAGTGATTCCTCGTTTTGCATCACCCTGTATCACTCCCGAACCTCTTCTTCACCCTGTGCGTTATGTCATCCCCGCATGGAGGCCTTCGTGACACCCCTACGGACCAGAGTCTCACAGCATTTTTCGTTACTGGAGAATCATCTCCACACAAGAAAGAATACTATCCATTTTTACATTCTTCTACCCCTCCTGTCTATTGTTCCTCTTAAATCTATCCTTTACTTCTTCTATGACTTTACCTCCCTGGTGGGATATTGTCCTCAAGGTTAGAAGCGCTGGTTACCAAATGTCCTTTCGTCTATCCATAACGAGAACCTCAATTCGCGGGAGTTGCGGGGTTCTAAGGAAGTTCTTCTAGATTAGTAGTTCCTAACCTTTTCTAGTTTGAGGCACCCTTTCCTAGCCTCTCAGAAGTCCCCGGCACACTTATTAGAAAATCTAAATTCTAGTTTATCAGTATTCTGTTGATTCAACATCAGTATAACAAAAGTTTGTCCCTGGATAATATGAAAACCCTTGTATTTACACTGATGCTGCTTTAATGAACAAAAATGGATGATAGAATCGGTAATACGAAATTGATTTTTGCCCTCAATTTTGGCGACACCACCCTCAGTTGATCTCACGGCACCTTTGGGTGACACGGCACACCGGTTGGAAACCGCTGCTCCAGATCAGTGTTCCCACTGTGATCTGTGTCAGTTTCCACAGATGAGTGAGATTTTCTTTCCACAAAATTCTCACAAGGAAATCTGGATTTCCACTTTTATTCCCCACAAATAAGTTCATTGCAACATATAATTTGCTCACAAAACATCCCGCATGAGCAAATTTCCCCCCACCAATTTGTGGAAAATTTCCATAAATTTGTGGAAAATTCCCACAAAATAGCATCCCTGCTCCATATAACAATGTCTCGTTCTTCATTTCTTCAGATTATCACTTCTCAGGGCAGTGGACAGGATGCAGGGATGACCCGTCATCCAGGAGGTGCCAAGATAAGACGGAGGGAGGAGGGTGGAGGGGAGTGGAATATATAGGAAATGGAATGGGTGGGAGTGGTTTCTATGCCTTTTTCTTTTTGGCTACCCCCCGTGTAGGGGGAAAAAGTCTTTAGCATATGTATGTATGTATCACTTCTCAGGACCAGAAAAAGGTTTTCCATTCCCGCCCCCTCTCCACTCATTCCTCTACTCCTTCCTTACCGGTTGGTACTCATCATTTTACTCCTGATGTCGTCAGGCTATTTTATTAACACCCATTTGGTGAGGAGGTGTTTAGGTTAGGACCGTTGAGGAACTCGGAATTCGCGATTAAAAAAAAAAAAAAAAAAAAAGAATCGGACTCCTGAATCTTTCGTTTTATTAAAAAAAAAAAAAAAAAAAAAAAAAAAAAAAAAAAAAAAAAAAAAAAAAAAAAAAATCCAAGTCTGGAGATTTCTTCTTGATACAAGCCAATTGAGAACCTCCCCATTCCATACCCCCCCACCCGCCCCCTTCCCCGTCGAATCAGCCAACGATTACCCGATCCTCTGGATTTCGAATTTAACGGTCTTAACGGTTTTAACGGTCTCCGCTTCCCTGAAGACGCTATTAGCTGAGACTGTCCGCCTAATTCCCCCTAAAGGGTCTTCCTAGTCTCTCTCTCGGTACTGCATCTGGTCTCCTTCCTCCTCATTTCCCAGTGGGAATCTTGTTGTCTTCTGATAACGCAAACAGCTTCCGCTGTCTTGGTTTCCACGACTACTGGGTGTACATTCATGTATGAATATAAATGTACGTTGATAGATTGTACATGCGTGTACACACGCATGTACACATGTGTACACGCATATGCGAACACATAAGCACACGCACACACATACACACACACACACACACACACACACACACACACACACACACACACACACACACACACACACACACACACACACACGTGGGCGGGGAGTTGGGGGTGTGTGTGTGTGCAAGGTCATAGCATTACCCATAGATCGGACCTAAGAGCTCTGAGCTCTCTTCCAGGAGGGAAATAGCTGTCGATCACGAGTCCAACACGTGATCCAAAGACCAAGTGACACACACACACACACACACACACACACACACACACACACACACACACACACACACACACACACACACACACACACACACACACACACACACACACACACACACACACACACACACACACACACACACACACGCACACACATTTTGTGTTTTTTCTCTCCTTGTTTCTTTCTCCCCGTGATCGTCTCACTCTCCCTTTCTCTCTCTCTCTCTCTCTCTCTCTCTACATATCTCTCTCTCTTTCTCACCTCTCTTCCCATTTCCTTCCCTCTCTTCCCACTTTTTCGTTTCTATCTTGGGACACCCGACTTTTTCCTCCGTTTTCTTTTCCCCGTTTTCCTTTTCTCTCCCTTTCTCTGTTGCTTTCATTCGAGTAAACACCAGTCTATCCATCTCCACTCTATCCAGCGCCTCCATTCTGTCCTACCAGTACATTCCACTCTCTTGTATGAACATAAATGTACGTCGATAGATAGTACACGCATGTACACACGCGTACACACGCGTACACGCACACACACGCACACACTGGGCATACGAATACTCTGTTCAGTAATCACCATCATTTTACTTAGCTCAGATCTCTTCTGTTCCTGCAATTGGGGACTCGTCTCTACTCAAAATACAAATGCTGATCACTTTTAATCTTTATAATCACTCCATTCGCTTACGTTTCTTTAATAGCCCTTTTTCCAGGCTCTATGACTCCATCTATTGGTGGGATTTTGTCCCGAATTGGGATTTTGTCCCGACGTGGGATTTTGTCCCCGAAGTGGGATTTTGTCCCCCGAAGTGGGATTTTGTCCCGAAGTATAGAAGCGCTGGTTATGAAGGACAAGAATACTGCCCTGTTACGTTTTATCTTATCAGTATACTGTCTGACCCTCCACTATCAATGCATCCTTATCACCCTTATCTCTCCCATTCTGGTTTATTATCACCCTAAATCAGCGTCTCCTAACCTAGGGTGCTAGCACCCCCTGGAGGTGCTGAAGTCAATTATAGGGGGTGCTGGGAAGTGATGCACACAAAAATCACAATTGACATACGTATCATAGACTACCTAGTTATGCATATTTGACTTTTTCCATGCTAACTTATTTTTCTAGGGTGTTCTTATTTCTTCTACAAACAATAGTCAATTTATTTCAGTTCTAAGGAATCAAGAAAATAAATCATCAAGCAGTACACTTCACTTTCTTTTGTCCTTTTGATAACAGGATAGGGGTGCTGGACTGCTTAGACATGACAACAGGAGGTCTATGGTCGGAAAAAGTTGGGAAACGCTGCCTTAGATACGAGCACTATATCTATTGATACGTTCGTATTATCGACATTTTTTGTGCATCCTGTTATCTGCCTCTTCCCACTATTTTCAATTCAAAATCATAAGACATCCATCAACACTAAGATATTGTTAAGTTTGTTATTGGGTAGAGGGAATAGATGTTACAGAATTAATATTTATTTCTACTTAAAATTCTTCTTCCCATCTCATTATGGCGAAGAGAAATACACCTAGAGGCATTTAGCTTCTGCCAAAAGCCGCCATATTTTGCCTTAAGTGCCTAAAGAAACTTTCGAAAAAATAAAACAAAATTTTGTGGTTGTCCATTTTATCTAGGCTAGCGAGAGAACACTTCAATTCTATCTAAGCCGCCACCTTTGCCTTGGGAGCACGGGGAGCCGGAGCGAGAGAGTCATCAGCAGCCTTTGGGGTAAATGGGGTCTTGTTTGAGGCTAATGTTACTCAATTTCATTCCAGCTGAGCGAGCTCCAATGGGTTTCAATGGGTTGCTCTATTGTGCCTTTTATCAACATCAACTCGTCCCCATCAATTACCAATTTGGTCCATTACCACGCCATCAACCAAATCAACTCATCACCCCCACACTCACCCTCATACTCAAACTATAAGCCTAAAACCTCACTCCAATTCTCCCCATCTCCTTTATCATCACCCTCATCCTCACCCTCACCCTCATCCTCACCCTCACCCTCATCCTCACCCTCACCCTCACACCTCATCCTCACCCTCAAACTATAAGTCTAAAACCTCACTCCATTCCTACCCCTCTCCTTTATCATCACCCTCATCCTCACACTCATCCTCATCCTTAAGACTCATTCTCACCCTCACTCTTATCCCCTCACTGTCACCCTCATCCTCACCCTCACCCTCAAACCATAGGCCTAAAACCTCAATCCAATTCTCCCTCTCTCCTTTATTATTACCCTCATCCTCATCCTTCGGTACACTTTAAGACTCATTCTCATCCTCACTGTCACCCTCATCCTCAAACCTAAGCCTAAAACCTCACTCCAATTCTCCCTCTCCGTTATCATCACCCTCATCCTCACTCTTATCCTCATCTTTCGGTACACCTTAAGACTCATTCTCATCCTCACTGTCACCCTCATCCTCACCCTCATTCTCAAACCATAAGCCTAAAACCTCACTCCATTTCTCCCCCTCTCCTTTATCATCACCCTCATCCTCACCCTCATCCTTTGGTGCATCTTAAGACTCATTCTCATCCTCACTGTCACCCTCATCCTCACCCTCATCCTCAAACCATAAGCCTAAAACCTCACTCCATTTCTCCTCCCTCTTCTTTATCATCACCCTCATCCTCACACTCATCCTCATCCTTTGGTAAACCTTAAGACTCATTCTCATCCTCACCCTCATTCTCAAACCATAAGTCTAAAATCTCACTCCAATTCTCCCCCTTTCCTTTATCATCATCTTCATCCTTACTCATATCCTCATTTTTCGGTACACCTTAAGACTCATTCTCATCCTCACTGTCACCCTCATCCTCACCCTCATCCTCAAACCATAAGCCTAAATCCTCACTCCAATTCTCCCCCTTTCCTTTATCATCACCCTCATCCTCACTCATATCCTCATCCTTTGGTGCACCAGACTTATTCTCATCCTCACTGTCACCCTCACACTCACCCTCATCCTTATCTTTACCCTCATCCTCCCCATCCTTCTTTCTCCATTCTCTCTCTCTCTTCCTCTCCCTCTTCCTCTCCCCTCTCCCTCTTCCTCTCCCCTCTCCCCACGTCTCCACCACCTCGTCTGTCATTTATTAAACAATCACACTAGATACACCTGCAACTAAATCCAAAACGGATTCCAGTTGAACTACAGTGACATACACAGGTTACGATTAGAATTACGCTTATACTCACAATTATAATTACAAATGATTATCATTAAGTATAATCACGATAATTACAATTGCATATGTTTCCCCTTGTTCCCCTCGTTTCTTCAGTTCTTCCTCTCCCCTCTGACTATTCCCCCTTACTCGCCTCCCCTCTTATCTCCCCTATCGTATTCCCCCATCTCCCCTCACAGCCTCTTCTTTATCTCCCCATCTCCCTTCTCTCTCTCCCCTTTATCTTCCCCCCCACACTCCCCTATCCGTTCTTCTTACGTTCTTTGCTCTCGTTCAGAACGTTCCTCTACCCTTCTACCTCTTACCTTCCTCTTTCCTTCCTCTTTCCTTCCTCTTCTTTCCCCTTTTGCCCTTCCATTTCCCTTCTCTCAAACTTTCCTCTTCCCTTCTCTCTTTCCTTCCCTGACTATTATTTTTATCTTCATTTCCTTCCTTCATCATCCCTCCCTTCCCCTTCCTTTTCCTCCATCTCTCCCTTCTATCTTTCACGTCCTCTCCCTCTCCCTCCCTCCCCTCCCCCTCCCTACCACTCTCTCCCTCAGCACATCTTCGTCGTTTGGGATTCCTTGCCAAAACAACTCGCCAACCAGGTCTGGAAGAAACTGGGGGAGTGTATGTTCCAGGCTGGGGGCTGGAAGGAGGGACTGGAGGGGACTGGAGGGGACTGGAGGGATCAGGAGGGGTCTGAAGGGTATCTGGAAGGGTCCGGAGGGATCTGGAATGGTTTGGAGGGGTCTGGAAGGGGTCTGGAGGGGTCTGGAGAGGTCTGGAGGGGGCTGAGATGAAGAACTGTAAGGGACTGGAAGGGTCTGGGGGGTCTGCAAGGGTCTGGAGAGGTCTGGAGGGGTCTGGAGGGGTCTGGAGGGGGTCTAGAGGGGGTCTGGAGGAGCTCTGGAAGGATCTGGAGGCGTCTGGAGGCGTCTGGAGGGGTGTGGAGGGGGTCTGGAGGGATCTGGAGGGTATCTGCAGGGGTCTGGAAGGGTCTGGAGGGGTCTGGAGGGATCTGGAAGGGGTCTGAGGTGACTGGCGATTGGTTGGGGTAAAGTTTATAAATGCTCTCGAGTCACAACGACCAATTGTATTCGACGATCACCACCTCTGTCTAACAGCCATCTCATTCTTGGATTACGTGCTTGTGGGGAGGGTGTAGGGAAAGGCAAGGAGGCTTAGGGAAGGATAGGGAGGAGATTAGGGAGTGACAGTGGCGGGATCGACTGAGAAGATAGGGATGTCTTGCTCCACCTTAGCTGGACGAAATCAAGTAGCGCTAGCCAGAATAAAAGCTTTAAAGACGAAACGAGGAGAAAAAGTCTCAGAGGTAGACATGATCATTGCTGCACTCTCTCTCTTAAGATGTCGGAAACCCCCTCGACCTTCTCGAAGAAGTTAACATATCTCGTTAATCGGCTCGTTTGTTTTGTTTGTAGATTCATTCCTCTCATGTTGGTTGCCGTCATGCGATTTTATTCAACTTTAAGATACTTTGTACACAAAATGGGGTTGAAAACCCTCATTGTTTCACCAGACAAAAAATAAATAAATAAATAAATAAATAAATAAAAAATTGCGTCATGAGACGTTGCACACCAACCGGAGACGTCACCTTTTCCCTGTGTGCTCGGACAGCCTACTGAGAAGGAAGGCATTTACCTATAGGCATCTGTAATCATACTTTATGCTTTATACTGACGAGGCGATATCGAAACCACCACCTCCACAGCAACACACGCAGAGATGAAGACCCTAAGAAGTATATTCGAGGGTGAGCTCTATTCAAGGATCACCCTCAGTCAAGGGCCACCTAACAGTCAAGGACCACCTGCACCATCTGTATGCATGCACCACCTTTATTCAAAGGACTACATTCAAAAAACTACCTGAAGTCAAGAACTATCTGCACTCAAAAACCATCTGTACTCAATTACCACCTGTACTCAAGGACCGCCTATACGTAAGGACCACCTTATTCAAGGACCATCTGTGTTCAAGCACCATCTGCAGTCCAAACCCATCTGTATTCGAAAACTTTTTTATACTGAAGGACTACCTCCATTCAAAAACTACCTGGAGCCAAGGGCCACCTGCATTCAAGGACCAGCAGTTGTTCAAGGAGCAGCCGCCTGTTGTAAAGAACCACCTGTAAATAACAGGGAGATGAGAATCATTCTATTGACCTTCAAGTGGAAATGGAAACCAGAGAGAGAGAGAGGCGGCAAGAAGAGAGGAAGAAGAGGAGAAAGAGCAGGAGGAGGAGGAGGAGGAAAAGATGGAGAAAAAGAAGTAAGAGCAGAAGTAGGGTGAAGAGGACGAGGAGAAGGAGAGGGAAGAGGAGGAGGAGGAGGAGGGGGAGGAGGAGGAGGAGGGGAGGAGGAGGAGGGGAGGAGGAGGGAGGAGGAGGAGGAGGGAATGAAGAAAAGATGGAGGAAAAAAAGTAGGAGCAGAAGTAGGATGACGAGGTGGAAAGAAGGAGAGGGAGGAGGAGGAAGAAGAGGAGGAGGAGGAGGAGGAAGAGGGGGAGGAGGAGGAGGAGGAGGAGGAGGAGGAGGAGGAGGAGGGGAATGAAGAAAAGATGGAGGAAAAAAGTAGGAGCAGAAGTAGGATGACGAGGTGGAAAGAAGGAGAGGGAAGAGGAGGAAGAGGAAGAGGAGGAGGAGGAGGAGGAAGAGGAGGGCGATGGAAATGAACAGAGAAAATGGAAATAAAAAGAAGGCAAGCAAGGGAGAAAACGGAACGAGTAGGGCACTGGAAATAAGAATCAAAGGAAAAGGAACACAGAATGAAGATAGAGAGGAAGAAAAAAGAAAGATAAGAAATGTGATAAGGAGCGACAGAACCTCGCGATATTCAGAAATAGCATAGTGAAGGCTTAACTATCCGATAAAAGATTACATCTAGAGAGGTCCAGCCCCTTGCCGGTCTATACCTAACATCCCTATGGACCAGAGGTACGTAGGACTTTTATGAGATCATGCTTCCTTTCAACTACTCTCCTGCAATCCTTTGTTCTCCCACGATTCCTTATTGGTGCAATATTAATTTCCAAGGATAGAAGGAATGGTTATCTCTGGGGAAACACTTGTGTTTTGTAGATGTGAAATCCTTTGTTTTCCCGCGATTCCTTATTGGTGCAATATCATTTCCATGAATAGAAGTAATGTCTACCTCTGAGGAAACACTAGTGTTTTGTAGATGAATTAAATCGTATATTGGTAGCCAGAGCCAAGTAACAAAAATCGTGTTGATCAATCCTGCAGGCCTTCGTTCTCCCGCGATTCCTTATTGGTGCAATGCCATTTCCATGAATAGAAGCAATGGTGGCTACATCTGAGGAAACACTTGTGTTTTGTAGATGAATGAAATCGTATATTGGTAACCAGAGCCAAATATCAAAAGTCGTGTTGATCGATCCTGCAGGCCTTCGTTCCCCCGCGATTCCTTATTGGTGCAATGCCATTTTCATGAATAGAAGCAATGTACCTCTGGGGAAATACTTGTGTTTTGTAGATGAATGAAATCAGATATTGGTATTCAGAGTCAAGTATCAAAAGTCGTGTTGATCAATCCTGCAATCCTTCGTTCCCCCGCGATTCCTTATTGGTGCAATATCATTTCCATGAATAGAAGCAATGGATACCTCCGAGGAAATACTTGTGTTGCTCGATCAAAGGTCGACGCTGGAAGATGCATTCGTGATATGGAAAGAAGTTTTCGATTTTTTGTTTATTTCAGTCGCCAGGTGATTTCATTCAGATATAAGGATTCCTCGCCTCACGTTCCAGATTGTAAACCTTCCAGGCTCTATATTTGTGCTACATTGAACTCCTTTTCTGCTTTCTTTGGCTCCTGGCAGACATCTTTATCCGTCTGTAAGTTCTGCCTCTGCTCAATAAGTGTTCAAGACCAGGACTGTTGACTTAAAAACAAAAAAAATTCTTTTCGAAAAAAGGAGAGGTCAAGAGAGTTAGGCGCGGAAGGAGAAGAAGAGAAGCGAGGCGTAGCGAAGACAAGATAAGAAAAGAGAGGAGACGAGAAGACATACTAAGTGGAGACAAGAGAGGAGAAGATATACTTTGGATAAAAGAGAGAATTAGAGAGGAAAAGAGAGGAGACTCGGAGAGAGCATACGGAAGGCAAGGAGACGCGAGACAAAGACAAGAGAAGCGAAGAAAAGAAGCGCGAAACGATGACAAGAGAGTAAAAACAGAGGAGCGCAAAGAGAAGACAAGAGGCGATACGAGACGATGCGATGCGATGCGATGCGAAGAACGGAGAAAGGAATGGAGGGGAGTTGAAGCATTAAAATGGAAATAGACGAAGATGACGAAAAGGGGAATGAGAGACGGAACGAACAGAGAAAGAGAGAGAGAGAGAGAGAGAGAGAGAGAGAGAGAGAGAGAGAGAGAGAGAGAGAGAGAGAGAGAGAGAGAGAGAGAGAGAGAGAGAGAGAGGGGGGGGGTTGAGGAGGAGAGTGTATATGTATATATATATATATATATATATATATATATATATATATATATATATATATTATTACTTCAGAAATGCACACTTAGGCGATTTTCAATAATAAATTATGTGTTATTTTTGTAAATTAAAATACATCAACGTATTACACTTTTTTTTTTGTAGCGGAAATAAATAACAAAAACGATACACACGGACGCCGGCGAGCTTCGAGAAGCCATGTTTGTTTTTTGTTTGTTGTCTAAGACGAACTAACGAGAGTCTAGCGAATTTGTCTAGTCTAGTCTGATGA
>NC_134794.1:10946532-10956532 GCF_046742065.1 Oratosquilla oratoria
GTTTCTCTCATTTTCTCTCTCTCTGTCGTATGCTCTCTCCGATTTCTCTTTCTTTATTTTTATGTTCCATTTTCTCTCTCTGTTGTATGCTCTCTCCGATTTCTCTGCGTTTGTTTTTTCTTTTATTCCTTTCTCCTTTCTCTCTCTCTTTCTCTCTCTCTTTCTCTCTCTCTCTCCCACCTTGTCTCTCTTTCACACCTCTCTCTACCTGTCCTTCTGTCTCTTTCCCTGTTCTTACACCTCAGTCTCCTCTTTTTCTTTTTTTTCTTTTTCTACTTCTTTTCTTTCTTATTTTCCTTCTTTTCCTTCCTCTTTTTCTTCTTCTTTTCTTTCCTTTCTCCTTCTTGTTCTTGTTCTTGTTCTTCTTCTTGTTTTTCTTCTTCTTTTCTTTTCCTTTCTTCTTCTTGCTTCTTCTTCTTGCTTCTTCTTCTTCTTCTCCTCCTCCTCCTCCTCCTCCTCCTCTTTGCACGCGCAACGAGGTCACCGGGACACGAGGGCGCAAAATCTGTCAAGTGTCTCGTTTTTGATTCTGTGCCGGAAGGGGTCTCCTCAGACAGCGGGAGGAGCGGGGGTGGATTTTTTTTTTTTTTTAATTGGGAGTGAAATGTCACTCCCATGGGCTTTGTTTGAACCCATGCGGTGGTGTGTTTATGTAAGACACACCTTGTGGAGAGGAGGTGGGATAGTGTAGCTAGGAGCGTAGGGGCAGTGGTGGGTTAGGTAAGTACTCGATGGATGGTTCTGCATGGACGAATGGCACCAGGAAAGGTACCAGGGCGGCCTAAGATATGAACATAACCGACGAGCAACGGGACACCTGTAGAATTCTGTATTCTGTATCCTGTTTTCTGTATTGTATACTCTGCGTTCTGTATTCTATATCGTGTATTCTGTGCCCTGTACTCTGTGCTATGTATTCTGCACCATGTGTTCTTTTTTCTGTATCTGGTATTCTGCATTCTGTATTCTGTATCTTGTAGTCTGTATTGTATACTCTGCGTTCTGTATTCTATATCATGTATTCTGTGCCCTGTACTCTGTACTATGTATTCTGAACCATGTGTTCTTTTTTCTGTATCTGGTATTCTGCATTCTGTATTCTGTAGTCTGTATTGTATACTCTGCGTTCTGTATTCTATATCATGTATTCTGTAATCTGTACTCTGTACTATGTATTCTGTACCATGTGTTCTTTTTTCTGTATCTGGTATTCTGCATTCTGTATTCTGTATCCTGTTTTCTGTATTGAATACTCTGCGTTCTGTATTCTATGTCATGTATTCTGTGCCCTGTACTCTGTACTATGTATTCTGAACCATGTGTTCTTTTTTCTGTATCTGGTATTCTGCATTCTGTATTCTGTAGTCTGTATTGTATACTCTGCGTTCTGTATTCTATATCATGTATTCTGTGCCCTGTACTCTGTACTATGTATTCTGAACCATGTGTTCTTTTTTCTGTATCTGGTATTCTGCATTCTGTATTCTGTATCCTGCTTTCTGTATTGAATACTCTGCGTTCTGTATTCTATGTCATGTATTCTGTGCCCTGTACTCTGTGCTATGTATTCTGTACCATGTGTTCTTTTTTCTGTATCTGGTATTCTGCATTCTGTTTTCTGTATCCTGTTTTCTGTATTGTATACTCTTCTTCTTCTCCTCCTCCTCCTCCTTCTTCTTCTTTTCTTCTTCTTCTTCTTCATCATATTCTTCCTCCTTCCATCTCTCCTCACCTCCTTTCTCCTCCTCTCTATCTCTCTCTCCTTCTCTTTATTCCCCTTCACCTCTCTTCCACTCCCTCTCATCTCCCCTCTTCATTTCCTCCCCTCCCTTTCCCCTCTTCTTCGTTTCCTTTCCTTTCCCCTCTCTCTCCCCCTCTCTCTCCTCCTCTCTTCTCTTCCACCCTTTCCTTCGCTCTTAATCATTCATTACTTGCCGTACTGCTTTCCTTTACTCAATTTCCTTAGTCATCTTTCCCTCACTCCTAACGACCAATCAGAACTCGCCTTCTCCCATCGCCTCAGACAAACGACCAATCAGAACCCTCGGTTGCCGTCCAACGGCGTTCATTCAGAGTGTTCGACTTTCTCTCGCATTTCATTCCTTAAAAAACAGACTTGGAGTTGATCAATTCTGTTCTTGCTGACGTTGTAAGATTTTTTTTTCACACAAGACCGGCAAATTTCAGGATTCGAACCTTTAGCTAGGATCTTCATTTCCGTTCTCCGTAGCTCTCAGATTAACGACTTGAGCACAATGGCATCGTCGTCATCGTAGTTGTCGTCGGTCGTCGTGCACACACACACACATACACACACACATACACACACACACATGCACACACACACACACACACACACACACACACACACACACACACACACACACACACACACACACACACACACACACACACACACACACACACATACACACACACATATTATATATATATATAAATATATATATATATATATATATATATATACAAACATACAAATGCACATACACATATGCGCATTCACATTCACACGCACATATACACATTCACATACACATACGCTCACACACATATACACACCTGTACCTATTCATATGTACATACACAAAGACACGCATACATATACCTGCACGTACACATGTACACATACACTGTATGTGTGTGTGTGTGTGTGTGTATGTGTGTGTGTGTGTGTGTGTGTGTGTGTGTGTATGTGTGTGTGTGTGTGTGTGTGTGTGTGTGTGTGTGTGTGTGTGTGTGTGTGTGTGTTGTTTGTGTGTGCGCGCGTGTCTCTTCCTTTCGTAAGACCTTTGTAACACCTTTGTAAGACCTTTATCCTATCTACCCCTTGTACCTCCATTGTATCATAGGGTCCCCCAGTCTCTTGTCTTACAATGTAACAATGTTACTTGACTCTCCTTGTATCAGTTCTGTATAACATCTCTGTCCTTGTTACTTCACATACAACCAAATACATCGCCTCTATTGTATAATCCTTGTATTCCCGAATTGTTCTTTGTATTTTGTTTCTTCTTGTATCTGCCATTGATTTAATCACTCTTTGTATCAGAAATGTGTTATCATTGGGACCCATTCATCCGTTTTCTATGTTACTACATGTGTTAGTTGGTCCTTATGCCCCGTTTTCTATTATTGATTTTTAAGAGAGTTTTAGAAATTAATATATCTGTGTTCAATTGCCCCGTTAGAGGTATTGCTGTAGAGGTTTCATGTAGTATTTCACAGTCTCCACAGACATCTCTACGGGCCAGAGTCACGCAGCATACTTTTATGGGTGGAGATTGATCTGTACTTAAAAAAAAAAAAAAAAAATTATATACTGTATATATATATATATATATATATATATATATGTATATATATATATACATATATATATATACTTTTCCTCCATTTAGCTACTCCCCTTTACCTCCTCTATAGTTACATCTCGACGCAATAAAGTCTCCAGTAAATGTAGCGATAGTTGCCGACATAATCATATTATATATCATTAGATTTCCTTTTACTAATAGACCTTGCTATTCATATATCTTATCACTACTTGTACTTCCACATCTTGAGCATAGCAAACTCAAATCTTTCCCGTCAAAAAAAAAAAAAAAAAAAAAAAAAAAAAAAAAAAAAAGAATCTTTTAATCAGGCGAGGAATTGGCTCAGGAGTGAAGTTCGGTGGGTCTCGACCAATGGCGACCCTTTTCAGGCCCGTGTCCATCCACTTCACATCTGCACAAAGTCGTCTGTCCCTTAACTAGAATGAACCGTGTGAAGAGCTCCATTGCGCTGAAGGGTTAATGGATTGTAAGGCATCGGTTGCGCTTGGCTGCCTTATCTTTCCTTCCGCTGTCGTCGTCGGCGCCGCCCCCCCCTCAGCCCCCTCTCTCCCCCTCCCCCCTCAGTTCCCTCCTTCCCCCCTCAGTCTCCCACCCCCACCCCCCGTCGCCGCTGGGCGCGGCTCAACTAAGTTGTCTCCTTGCAATATATATCCGGTTTCCTGGTCTCAGATCTAGTTCTCAGACTATTGTTCTCAAGCTCTTTTTTTTTTTTTTTTTTTTTTTTTTTTTTTTTTTTTTTTTTTTTTTTGTATTTTTTTTTATTTTTTTTTTTTTTTTTTTTTTTTTTTTTTTTTTTTTTAGTCTCCTTTCTCTTGTTCTCAAGCTCTTTTTTTTCAAGTCTCCTTTCTCATATTCTTTACTGAGAATATTTTCTCAGACATGGGTCTAAATATTTATCCTCAAACTCTCGTTCTCAGACTCCGTTCTCAGACTCTTGTTCCCATGCTCTTTTCTTTTTTCTTTTTTTCTTTCTCCTTAGGCACTTTTTTTAAGTCTCCTTTCTCATATTCTTTACTGAGAATATTTTCTCAGATATGAGTCTAATATATTTATACTCAAATTCCCGTTCTCAGCCTCCGCTCTCAGCCTCTTCTCTGAGACAGTTCTCTGAGACTCTCAGACTACCTTGGCTTTGCTCACAGGCTCCACTCTCAGACTTCATTCTCAGACTCTTGTCTCAGACTTCTCATTGGCAGACTTCGGACTGAGACGCTGATTCAAGACTCCATTCTCCAGTCCTCTTCGTTTTTGAGCTTCAAACATTATCTTCTTCTCCAGGTTCCTGGTCCAGCCTTCCTTTATCTCCTCCCCTACTTCAAGCAACCTCATTCCTCAGGTTCATATTCATTCCTTTTCCTCATTCCACTCTGACTTCCTCATTCCCTTCCCATACTTCCTTGACATTCCACTATGACTATCCTTTATCTCCTCCCAAACTCCAAGCAACCTCATTCCTCAGTTTCATAATCATTCCTCTTCCCCATTCCACTCTGATTTCCTTATTTCCTTTCTATACTTCCAGGACATTCCACTAAGACTATCCTTTATCTCCTCCCCAACTCCAAGCAACCTCATTCCTCAGTTTCATAATCATTCCTCTTCCCCATTCCACTCTGACTTCCTCATTCCCTTTCTATACTTCCAGGACATTCCACTAAGACTTTTCTAACCCAGTCCCCCCCCCCCACGACTTCCAAGATATCTTGGATGACTCCGACATTCCCATTCTCGTATATCATTCCCTCGCTGCCTCTGCTCATTCCAGACCCTCATTCCCCAAGACCTCACCACTTCCGCTCCTTAATATGTTCTTATTGGATTACATTCCCCCCTTCCCCCCACCTTGGGGGAATCCCCAGTCCCCAGCCTCTCGTTCATCTTCCCCATCTTCCCCACTCTTCCAATTTACTCCCTGCATATCCTAACCCATCATCATCATCATCATCATCATCATCATCATCATCATCATCATCATCATCATCATCATCATCATCATCATCATCATCATCATCATCATCATCATCATCATCATCATCATCGTCATCGTCATCATCGTCAGAATCATCATCATCATCATCATCATCATCATCATCATCATCATCATCATCATCATCATCATCATCATCGTCATTGTCATCATCTTCGTCATCATCATCATCATCATCATCATCATCATCATCATCATCATCATCATCATCATCATCATCATCATCATCATCATCATCATCATCACCATCATCTTCACCATCATCACCATCATCATTATGACGAAGACGATGAGATGATGATGATGATGATGATGATGATGATGATGATGATGATGATGATGGTGATGATGGTGATGATGATGATGATGATGATGATGATGATGATGATGATGATGATGATGATGATGATGATGATGGTGATGATGATGATGACGATGCTGATGTTGCGGGTGCTCATGACGATGATGATGATGATGATGATGAACATATTCCTATTATACTTCTTCATATTCTCTTTCATATCCTCCTATTGCTTTTGCTACTTCTTCTATTCTCCTCCTCCTCCTCCTCGTCCTTCTCTTCCTAATCCTCATCCTCCTACTCCTCTTTCTCATCCAAACCCTCCATCTTTTTTTTTCTCCAAATTTTGCTTCAATTGTCCTCATATTCCTCTTCCTATTGATCATCCTCCCACTCCTCCTATTTTTCCTCCTACTTCTCCTCCTACAATACTTCCTATTCTTCGTCCTCCTCCTCCTCCTCCTCCTTCTTCCTTTACGTCTCCTACCTCGTCTAGTCTCCTAGACTTCTTGTCAAAAGCAAATTCAATCCAAGAATTAGTTATTAGAATTCATCGGCTTCCCAGTCTTTGGCTTTGCCTTTGTCCTTCTTCTATTATCTTTTCATCTTCTCTTCTTCCCCTCCTCATCATTGTCTTCTCCTCTTCCTCCTCCTCCTCCTTCCTCTCCATCCACCCTTCTTCTGTTGTTCTTAATCTTATTCCTTATCTGAGTTTCCTCTTTATTTTTTATTATTTTTTCTTGTCCTCTTCCTCTTCTTAAATTGTTTTTGTTTTCTCTTCTTCCTCCCTCCTCACCTCCTCTTGTGCTCCTCTTTTCCGTCTTCCTCTTCTCCTCTTCCTCTTACATTTCTCTTTCTTCCTCTCTTCATCATTTTGTACATTCCATCTTCTCCTTACTTTCTTCCCGTATTTCTCCTTCCACGCCCTTCCTGTCTTCTTTATCCATTACGTTGTATATGGACTCTTTTTTTCTCTCTATTTTCTCTCTTTCCTACGTCAACTCTTCTCAATTTCTGCTTTTGGATTTCTCTTCATTTTCTCCAACGTCACTTTGTCCCGTTTTCTCCTCCTCTTTCTTTCTCTTCCTCTTTTTCTCATATTTTTGCTACTTTTTCTCCTCTTCTCCCTTCCTCTTTTTCTCACATTTTTTCTACTTTTTCTCCTCCTCTCTCTTCCTCTTTTTCTCACAATTTTTCTACTTCTCCTCTTTCTTCCTCTTTCTTTTTTTATCACAATTTTACTACCTTTTCTCCTCTTTCTTCCTCTTTTTCTCACAATTTTGCTACTTTTTCTCCTCTTTCATCCTCTTTTCTCACAATTTTGTCAATTTTTCTCCTCTTTCTTCCTCTTCCTCTTTTCTCACATTTTTGCTAATTTTTCTTCGCCTCTTTCTTCCTCTTCCTCTTCATCTTCCACCACCACCTATTCCACCACCTTCTCTACCATCTACTCCTCTAACTTTTCATACTCTTCCTCTTCCTCTTCTTGCTCTTTCCTCTTCTTCTTTCTAATCGTCCTCACAGTACTCCTCTTCCTCCTCTTCCTCCTCCTCCTCCTCTTCCTTTTATAATCTCAATCTTCCCCTCTGCACATAGTTTCCTCATTGCTCTCCTAATCCTCTTCCTCTTTACTTCTCTTTTTAACTCTTCTTTCCCTTTCTCCTTCTCCTCCTCCCCTCCTCCTCCCCTCCTCCTCCTCCTCCTCCTTCACCTCCTCTCCCTCTTCCTCCTTTTCATTATACTCCCTGTGATTTCTCCCATTTTATTTTCCATCCTTATAAGTCTCATTTTCTCTTCCATTATTTTTCTCAATTTCGATGTCCACTTCCATATTTTTTCCAGCAGTATTTCTTTCTCTCTCTCTCTCTCTCTCTCTCTCTCTCTCTCTCTCTCTCTCTCTCTCTCTCTCTCTCACTCTCTCTCTCTCTCTCTCTCTCCCTCTCTTTCCCTCTCTTTCCCTCTCTCTCCCTCCCTCTCTCTCCCTCTCTCTCTCTCTCTCTCTCTCTCTCTCTCTCTCTCTCTCTGTTCTCACTCACAATCTAATTCTCACTACACCACCTCTCACGTCACTTCGCTATTACGTCTCATAATCGCTCTCACGTATTTTTCTGCCTGTGACACTCACGATGTCTCTGAGCTTGACGTGAGACGGCGGCGGCGGCGCCCGGCCTGAAAGCCGAGGGGCTTACACCAGGAGTCACTTAGCCGTGGTGTCTTCGAAAGGAAATGATGTCATGATTATTGTACCCGTCATGGGAATGGATGAAAGCTTTCACTAAAAAAAAAGTTTTAGTTGTCATTAACTTTTGATTTTCGTCTTGGACTCTTCTCCTTTTTTGAGTAATATTATTTTCATGATACATACATACATACACACTATTATGCATACTATCATACATACTATCATACATACACACATACATATATACATACATACATACAGACATACATACACAAATATACATACATACATATATACATACAAACATACATACATATATACATAGAAACATACATAAATATATACATAAATACATACGCATATACATACATATATACAAACATACATGCATATATACATACAAACATACAAACATACATACATACATATATACATACATACACATATTTGCTGCGTGACTCTGAATCATAGAGGGACCGCTAAAATCTCTAGAATACTGACTACACAAACTGACGCTTTCAATATCATACAATATAAAATTAATAACTGAAATAACAGTAGAAGAAAAAAAAAATCATGTCGCCACAGTGAAAGGGTTGATGGAAAGCCGAAAACCAAAATTTCCCGAAGACTTTTTTTTTTTTTTTTTTTTTTTTTTTTCTTGAAGAAAGGAGCAGGTTGCGACGAGGGACGTCAGCAAACAGAGACTGACCATTAGGTCCTGGTGAGGCTACTTGTTTGTCAATTGGGACGTTTGTAAACAGGCCTGACTCCCTGACTCCCTCTCTCCCTCCCTCTCTCCCTCCCTAACTCCCTTCCTCCCTCCCCCCTCCCGCCCTACCTCACTTTCCTTCCTTCCTCCTTCCCCTCCACCAGTGCCAACACGGGACGCTCTCTCCTCTCCAAAGATCCTTCCTCTTCTTCCCTCTCCCTCCCTCCTTCCCTCCGCGGGATCTATCCCGAAGTTCCTTCCTCCCGTAGCGGTCTCGGGACGCTCCCGGTCCCGGTCCCGGTCCCGGTCTCGGTCTCGATCTCGACCCGAGATCGAGTCTCGTTAACGAGTTTCCAAATGAAATTCGTCTTGGTGGTTTTACAGGCGGCGTATTGGCCCTCTGGCCTTCCCTCCGCCCGTCCAGTACTGGCCAGGACGGGAAGGAGGAAGAGGAAGAGGAAGAGGAGGAGGGAGAAAAGGAGGAGAGGAAGGAGGAAGGGAAGGGGAGATGAGGAGGAAAGATGAGGAAGAAGGAGAAGAGGAGGAGGGAGAAAAGGAGGAGAGGAAGGAGAGGAAAGATGAGGAAGAAGAAGAGGAGGAGAGAGAAAAGGAGAGGAAGGAGGAGAGGAGGTAGAGGAAGAGAAAGGGAGATGAGGAGAGGAGGAAAGATGAGGAGGAATAAGAAGAGGAAGAGGAGGGAGAAAAGGAGGAGAGGAAGGAGGAGAGGAGGTAGAGGAAGAGAAAGGGAGATGAGGAGGAGAGGAAAGATGAGGAGGAATAAGAAGAGGAAGAGGAGGGAGAAAAGGATGAGAGGAAGGATGAGAGGGGGAAGGGAAGGGGAGATGAGGAGGAGAGGAAAGATGAGGAGGATGAAAAAGAGGAAGAGGAGGGAGAAAAGGATGAGAGGAAGGATGAGAGGGGGAAGGGAAGGGAAGATGAGGAGGAGAGGAAAGATGAGGAGGAAGAAGAATAGGAGGAGGGAGAAAAGAAGGAGAGGAAGGATGAGAGGAAGAAGGGAAGGGGAGATGAGGAGGAGAGGAAAGATGAGAAGGAAGAGGAAGAGGAGGAGGAGGAGGGAGAAAAGGAGAAGAGGAAGGATGAGAGGAAGAAGAGGAAGGGGAGATGAAGAGGAGAGGGAAGATGAGGAAGAAGAGGAAGAGGAGGTGAAAGAGGGAGAGGAATGTAGAAAGGAGAAAAAGAAGATAAAGAAGAGTAGGAGGAGAAGGAGTGTAAGTATAGGAATAAGAGGAGGAAGATGAGGAAGAGGAAGAGGAAAATGAGGTAGAGGAGGAGGTGGAAGAAAAGGAAGGAAGGGAAGATAAAAAGAAGAGAAGGCGAGAAGAGGAAGGCGAGGAGTAGGGGAGGAGGGGAAAAAGAAAAAAGGAGGAGGAGGAGGAGGAAGTGGATGAGAGGAGGAAGAAGAAAATGAGGTGATTAGGATTAAGATCACGGTTACGGTTAT
>NC_134794.1:10961532-10964032 GCF_046742065.1 Oratosquilla oratoria
ACCCCTTTCGAGGTAGGTGGCGCTTCTGAACGAAGTAGAATCGTGTGACCTTATGTTATACGAACACCGCCAAGGTCAAGGATATCAAGGTCAAGTAAAACGCCATCTTCGATCAATACCTCCGTTGTTCGAACAACGTACAATTCTGTTCCTGCGCGTAATACAATTGTCCGTCGTCACTCAGAACAGAGTGCCATAAGGACAGAGGCTGGGGAGAGGTTCTCAATACTGTGGAAGTATTCAGGAGAGTTCTAGACTCATCTGTAAGTCAATACAAATAAGGTCCCACGTCTTGATGATAGTCTTGGGAGCTGGTTGGGTGAGCTACAAGCACGGGTGATATATGATGTCATTTCTCCATCGATGCTTAAGGATAAGTAATGGGTGAAGAGGAGGAAGAGGAAGAGGAGGAAGAAGAGGAAGAGGAATAAGAGGAGGAAGAGGAGGAAGAAGAGGAAGAGGAGGAAGAGGAGGAAGAGGAGGAAGAGGAGGAATTGGATGAAGGGGAGAAAGAGGAGGAATTGGGTAAAGGGGAGGAAGAAGAAGGGTAAGAGAAGAAGGAGTAGCATCAAGAGGGTGAGAAAGAGGAGATGGAGGACGGGGGGGAGGAGGAGGAGGAGAGGGAGGAGAAAGAGGAGGAGGAGGAGGAGGAATAGGAAGAGATATACGAGCGTGGAGAGAGAGAGAATACGAAAAATATCATAAAGATGGTGAAAAAGGGAAAGAAGAAGGAAGAGAAATAGAGAGAGAAAGAAAGAGAGAAAGAGAGAAAGAGAGTGAGTGATGGTAAAGGGATGGAAAATATAGAGGAAATATAGAAGGTAGGTAGATAGAAGGGTAGGTAGGAAGGTAAGAATGTAGGGAGGTAGGGAGGGAGGGAGGGAGGGAGGGAAAGAGGCAGGGAAGGAGGGAGGTAGGGAGGGAGGGAGGTAGGGAGGGAGGTAGGAAGGAAAATATAGAGAAAATAGAAGAGGTAGGTAGGTAGATAGGTAGGTAAATAGGAAGGTAGGTAGGTAAGTAGCAAGGTAGGGAGGAAAGTAGGGAGGGAGGAAAGTAGGGAGGGAGTGTGGTTCCTCTGCTGGCAAAAGAGATCCTTTCCGATCTGATATGTCTTACAAGTTGGTGATGCCTCAGACAGCGACGACGACGACGACGACGACGACGACGACGACGAGGAGGAGGAGGAGGAGGAGGAGGAGGAGGAGGAGGAGGAGGAGGAGGAGGAAGAAGAGGAGGAGGAGGAGGAGGAGGAGGAGGAGGAAGAAGAGGAGGAGGAGGAGAAGGAGGAGGAGAAAGAAGAAAAAGAAGAAGAAGAAGGAGAAGAAGAAGAAGAAGAAGAAGAAGAAGAAGAAGAAGAAGAAGAAGAAGAAGAAGAAGAAGAAGAAGAAGAAGAAGAAGAAGAAGAAGAAGAAGAAGAAGAAGAAGAAGAAGAAGAAGAAGAAGAAGAAGAAGAAGAAGAAGAAGAAGAAGAAGAAGAAGAAGAAGAAGAAGAAGAAGAAGAAGACTCCTGACAGGGAGGGTGGTGGAGGAGGAGGATCGGAAGGAGGAGATGAGAGGAAGAGGAGAAAAAAGGAGGAGGAGGAGGAGGAGGAGGAGGAGGAGGAGGAAGCGGCTTCCAGGCAGAGAAGAGGTCAACAAATCGTGTAAGAAGTTTTGGTCACGTCTGACTGAGAGTGGGTGTGAGTTGGATGAGTGAGTGAGTGAGTGAGTGAGTGAGTGAGTGAGTGAGTGAGTTGATGGCTTAGTGAGTGAGTGAGAGGGCGGTGGAGTTAGTGGAAGGTGGAAGAAAGAAGAATGACGAGAAAGGGAGATGGAGCAGTGTTATAAAGGTAGGGTGGAAGGAGGGAGGGAAATACAACAGAGGCTGAAGAAAAAGAGGAGGGAAGAGAGGAGAAGAGAAGAGAGGAGAGGAGAGGAGAGGGGAGGAGAGGAAAGGAGAGGAGAGGAGGAGAGAGGAGAGGAGATGAGATGGGAGGAGAGGAGAGGAAAGGAGAGGAGAGGAGAGGAGTGGAGGAAGAAAGGAGAGGAGAGGAGAGGAGAGGAGAGGAGAGAAGAAAAGTAGAGTAGAGTAAAGGAGATTGAGATTGAAAGGTGGGGGTTGACAGAAGGGGAGGATAATTGGGGTCAATGAGGGGAAGGGGAAGGGGAGGGAGGAAAGGGAGGGAAGGGGGGAAGAGAAATCAGATTATAGGGAGGAGGAGGAAATGGGGAGAGAGAGAGAGAGGGAAGATATTAGTGGCGGAAGAGGGAAGGAAAAGGGAAGAGTTTGTGGCTGGTGGTGGAGTAGGGAGGAGGAGGAAGAGGAGGAGGAGGAAGAGGAGGAGGAGGAAGAGGAGAAAGAGGAGGAGGAGGATGTTGAGAAGGAATAGGAAGATCAGGAAGAAAGGGAGGAAGAGGAGGAGGAAGAGGAGGAGGAAGAGGAGGAGGAGGAGAACGAGGAGGAGGAGAAGGTGGAGGGGGAGGAGGTGGAGGAGGAGATGGAAATGGAGGAGATGGAGGT
>NC_134794.1:10971532-10994032 GCF_046742065.1 Oratosquilla oratoria
AGAGAGAGAGAGAGAGAGAGAGAGAGAGAGAGAGAGAGAGAGAGAGAGAGAGAGAGAGAGAGAGAGAGAGAGAGAGAGAGAGAGAGAGAGAGAGAGAAAGAAGAGAGAGAGAGAGAGAGAGAGAGAGAGAGAGAGAGAGAGAGAGAGAGAGAGAGAGAGAGAGAGAGAGAGAGAGAGAGAGAGAGAGAGAGAGAGAGGTGGAGTGGGGTGGGGTGGGCATAGGCACGCAGGCTTCCAGATTCATACATGACAGACTCACGCAAGACACGCACAGACACGCACAGACACGCACAGACACGGACCATACAGAGTGGATGGGTGGGGGGGAGGGGGAGGGGGAAAAGGGGGGAAGGGGGGAAGCTTGCCTCCCCTCGTCTTCCTTGTGGAGTTGTTTCTGCAAGGGAGTAGGAAGGGTCTGGGGAGGAAGTGGAGGGGGGGAAGTGGAGGGGGGAGTGGAGTGGGGAGTGGAGGTGGTGGAAGGTAATGGATATGTTCCCTAATGCCTTTCTCAACCAGCCATCTACCCAGCTACTCACCCTCCATCCATCCATCCATCCTTCCATCCATTTACGAACGAAAGTGTGTGCTTTAAGTCTTACTTCTTTTCACACAATTGTGTTGATTGATGTTACATAAAGTAGAACCATAAACAGTTTAGGGTAGTTTTATTGTGTTTGATTACGTACGATTTTTTATATATCTTTGTAGTACGTGTCCTACTCTTGCCGCCATATATAGCATTTTATTGGTTTTCATAATTTTTTTTTATATTTTTTACTGTCTGCTCTTTCCTACCCTCCCACTACAATAAATAGATAAATAGATGAATAAATAGATCAAATAAGTAAAATAAAATAAAAACAGATAAATAAATGAATAAATAGATAAATAAAATAATAGGATAAAAATAAAACAAATAATATAGTAATAAGAAATAAAAAGTAAATAAAGTATAATAACGAAAAATAAACAAATATGTAAATAAATAAATAAAATAATAACAATGATAAATGAATGTTAAAAAATAAAAAGAAACATATATATACATTTCATTCTGGTAAAGGAACTCATCACTGTATGACGTAAGGTCTCTTTACAGATTCCCATTTATCTGAAACCACATTCACGTGACGAGGCACTCATCGTGACGAAAGAGTCATGGCACCCTGGCACCGTTCGGGGTGCCACGTCCTTGTGCCACTGAAGCCACGATCGTGGCACTAAAGGGCCATTGGAAGCGTTACGAGGTACTGCCATCAGCAGGGAAGGGTAACCTCAAGAAGCTATCATCCGACTAGTGGTGGAGATAGTGTGTGCATACACACACGCACACACACACACACACACACACACACACACACACACACACACACACACACACACACACACACACACACACACACATATTATATATATATATATATATATATATATATACACACACACATATATGAGCTCTGAGCTCTCTTCCGGGAGGGAAACAGCTGTCGATCACGAGTCTAACACGTGATCCAAGACCATGTTGAATCACACATACGCACACACACACGATATACGATATACGTGCCTACGTTGTAACTGAAACCGCTTCCATCTGTGCAAATATTAACTGCTCGTGACTGGATTCGCTCGACTGCGCTAGTGTCGTCCATTTTGCCTCCTTGCCCCTTTTCTTCTTCTTGCCGACCTTTGCCTTTTAAGATGATGATGATGATGATGATGATGATGATGATGATGATGATGATGATGATGATGATGATGATGATGATGATGATGATGATGATGATGATGATGATGATGATGATGATAACAAATAATGTGAGCTTTCCTTCCGTTCGTTCGTATGTTTACCTAAGATATATACATATGTATATATACATTTGTATTCATATGTGCATATATGTTATATATATATATATATATATATATATATATATCTATATATATATATACATACATACATTCAAATTTATTACCCAGTTTCAGAGAAAATTAAAATCAGAGATGAAGTAATCCTTATATTTCGACCACTAACTCTGGTCCTCTTCAGAGGATAAGTACTTATCCGGTTCATTATTTTCTCAGGCTATGCATTACCCCATCCAAAGTTCCCTTTTTTCCGCCCTCCTATCTTCGGACGATCTCGCCGTTCCCCGAAAGAAGATTCCCACGAGGATCCCCGGAGCTGAGTCCTCACGCTGACGTAGGTAAGAGAGAGGTAGAGTACTCAGGTCGTCTTGCCAGGTGCCTGTTTGCTGCCGTTGTGGGGTTCCTTCGTCGAGCCAACTTCGCTGCGGACGCGACTGGTCGGAGACATCCTCCGGAAGAGAACCCTGTGCAGCCTGGACGGTGGCGACCGAAGCGAGTGCTCCGGTCCTCTTCCATTCGCAACTTTGTCCGTCAATTACTATGCTATCCTACCAATTGAATAATTATAAGTATTGTTTACGGGGCACCTGATGAATAAAATAACGCATCGATTTTTCTATGAATAATGTGATGTGCATACCGTAGCTATTGCATAGTCTAAAGAGCTTAGCAATGCACAACATATCGTCTCCTTCTACCAAGCAATTCCGGTCTCTTTATTGAGTACTACGCTGCGACGAACACATGAAATACAGAATCAACGTCTATGGATTACTTAAATGAAAAATATATCGCATAATCCTCGGCAAGATTAAAATCGGAAGACGACGAAGCCTTTTCGTAAAGATGAAAGGGAATTCGGTAAGGAGCGATACAATAAAGTAAACATTAACATTATTAAAGTTTTTATTTATTCATTTATTTATTTATCATTATTATCTTTTTCAAATCCGACATAGATATGGACCAAAAGGTCTCCTGTCGGCATGCTCCGCCTTTGTAATCCTTTGTAATAAAAACGAGCCTTTATCCTCACGCTTTCATTTGTGGTTCATATAAACCTATGCATATATGCACATATACGCATATATATGTATATATACATATATGCATATGTACAGTTAATTTATATATGCAAAATAGACGACAAGAGACTTTCAACTCAGAAAGGAGAAATGTATTTTGGATTGTACACACGAATATAAACGTTCTCGAGGAAAATATTTTTTTGGCGTATTCATAACTATTTTCTCTCTCTCTCTCTCTCTCTCTCTCTCTCTCTCTCTCTCTCTCTCTCTCTCTCTCTCTCTGTATGTGTGTGTGTGTGTGTGTGTGTGTGTGTATGTGTGTGGTGTGTGTGTGTGTGTGTGTGTGTGTGTGTGTGTGTGTGTGTGTGTCTGTGTGTGTGCGCGTATATATGTGTGTGTGTGTGTATGTGTGTGTGTGTGTGTTTATGTATGTGCGCATGGGTGTGTACGCACGCGCGTATGTAGGTGGGTATCCTGGAGGGCTGGAATCCCCAGAATTCCCCCAGAATGCGATGACATCGATGAAGGGTAATTTGAGGAAATTCACGAGGTGGACCTTCACAGCAAGGAGGAGCTCTTGCTGTCTCGAGGGCGAAGTCTCATTGTAGATAGAGATAGAGATAGAGATAGAGATAGAGATTGAGATATAGAGATAGGAGATATAGATAGATAAATCGATAGACAGAGAGAGAGGTAGAGAGAAAGATGGGGACAGAAAGAGAGAGAGAGAGAGAGAGAGAGAGAGAGAGAGAGAGAGAGAGAGAGAGAGAGAGAGAGAGAGAGAGAGAGAGAGAGAGAGAGAGAGAGAGAGAGAGAGAGAGACAGAATTTATTCATTTTTTTCATTTTTTATGGGAAATAATTTTCTTTCCCTTTGTATGTAGCCTAATATTCTAATCTTATTTTTCTTGTTCTTACATTTTTGTATATATATTTTTTCAGTTGCTCGTTTATGTTTGGTTTGCTCTTCTGCTCTTGCTCTCTTGCTCTCACGTCTCTACTCTCAGTCTTGCTCTTACTCTTTGTCTGAATGTTGCCATCACCTCTGATTTCCTTCCCATTTTTATTTATTTATTTATTTATCTATATATTTATTTATTTATCTATTAATTTTATTTATTTATCTATTAATTTTATTTATTCATTTATTTATTTATTTATTTATTTAATTATTTATCTATTTATTTATTTATTCATTTATCTATTCATTTATTTATTTATCTATTTGTTTATTTATTTATCTATTTTATTTATTTATTTATTTATTTATCTATTTTATTTAATTTTATCTATTTATTTATTTATTTGTTTATTTATTCTATTAATTTATTTTTTCTTGAGCATAAACGTGAGTGGTGTCTTTGTCTTCCTTCCCCTCTCCCTAACCTTAATTATCATTCGCTCTTTTATCTCTATGTATCTCTCACTCTTTAATTACCATTCACTCTTTTATCTTTCTCTTCCTGTCTCTCACTTTCTCACTCTCGCTCTCTCTCACTCTCGCTCTCTCTCTCTCTCTCTCTCTCTCTCTCTCTCTCTCTCTCTCTCTCTCTCTTTCTCCCTCTCTCTCTTTCTCTCTCTCTCTCTCTCTCTCTTTCCTAACGATAAACGTGAGAGCTTGTGTTTGTTCAAAGGTGAGTAGGAGAGCGATGGCGTCAAATTAGATTTCGGAGTGCCGCCCACCCGCCCACCCTCACCCTCCCGCCCTCGCCGCCCGAACAAGGGCTGTGGTTCGCCGAACCCAAACACATTTGTCAGCAGCGTTGAGGAGTGGAGACCTTATGCTTTTGACATGAGAGAGAAAGAGAACGAGAGAGAAAGAGAGTCAGAATGAGAGAGAGAAAGAAAGGGAGAGAGAGAGAAAGAACGAGCGAAAGAGTCAGAAGAGAGAAAGAGAGAGAGAGTCAGAATGAGAGAGAGAGAGTCAGAGAGAGAGAGAGAGAGAGAGAGAGAGAGAGAGAGAGAGAGAGAGAGAGAGAGAGAGAGAGAGAGAGAGAGAGAGAGAGAGAGAGAGAGAGAGGAGGTAGAGAGAGAGGAGGTAGAGATAGAGAGAGAAAGAGAAAGAGAAATCGAAAGAGAAAGAAGAAGAGAAAGACAGAGAAAGAGAGAGAGAGAGAGAGAGAGAGAGAGAGAGAGAGAGAGAGAGAGAGAGAGAGAGAGAGAGAGAGAGAGAGAGAGAGAGAGAGAGAGAGAGAGAGAGAGAGAGAGAGAGAGAGAGAGAGAGAGAAAGAGAGAGAGAGAGAACGAGAGGACACCTCTCATTCACGTTGTCAATACTCTTCACTCAATAGCTCTCTCTCTCTCTCTTTAGCACTCACTCATTCACTCCCACGCTCGCTCCCTCGCTGAATAACTTACTCATTCACACATTCATGCATTCACCTACTCACATGTACACTTATTCATTAATATATTCATTCACACGCGTACATTCACACTCACTCACTCAATTACTCATTCACTCACTCATTCGTTCTTAATGCTTCTGCCTTTCTCTTTTCCTTCTTCCGTTTTCTTCTTCCATCTTCAACTCTTTCTTCGATGTCTCCTTCTTTCTCTCTGTCTGTCTCTATGTGTTTCTGTCTATCTCTGTCATTCTGTCACTGTTTCTCTTTGTTTATTTCTGTCTTTTTTGTCTGTTTTTTTTGTCTGTATACCTGTCTCTGACTCTGTCTTTGTTTATTCTCTTTATCGCTCTCTTTTTACCTCTCTGTCTATAATCTTATGCTTTCTTTCTCTGTGTATTTGTTTACTCTCTATATCTCTCTCTCTTTGTCTCCCTGTCTATAATCTTATGTTCTCTTTCTCTGTGTATTTATTCATTCTCTCTATCTCTCTCTTTTTGTCTCTCTGTCTATAATCTTATGCTCTCTTTCTCTGCGTCTTTGTTTACTCTCTTTATCTCTCTCTCTTTGTCTCTGTCTATAATCTTATGCTCTCTCTCTTTGTCTTTGTTTACTCTCTTTGTCTCTCTTTGTCTCTTTATCTATAATCTTATGTTCTCTTTTCTTTCTTGCTCTACATTTTTTCTCACATTATAAATATTTTTCTCATTTTCTCTCATACCCTCTCTCTCTTTGTCTCTCTGTCTATAATCTTATGTTCTCTTTTCTTTCTTGCTCTACGTTTTTTCTCATTTTATAATTATTTTTCTACTCATTTTTTCTCTTAATTTTGCTCATTCAAATACAAAGACACCAAGACCCTGAAACGTGTTAATACAAGGAGTCACGCTTACCTCCGTAGGAACTCAAAACATCCTCACGTATCCAAAAACACACAAAAAAAAGAACACACAAAAAAAAAAACAGGAACACACGCATGCATAAACACATGCTCAACAAAAAAGGACACAAATCTGTACACACGCACACAAACACACACACACACACATACACACACACACACACACACACACACACACACACACACACACACACACACACACACACACACACACACACACACACACACACACACACACACACACACACACACACACACACACACACACAGGCTAGGGTGCTTGCATACATAGGGAATAGCTTGGATGAACACGAGCAAATAGATGTCACGTTTGGATGTGCAGACGCGACTTAAGTTCAATTTGCGTCAGCAAACTGTTCACCTTTGAAGGAGAGTTGAAGGTCCAAAGGCCAAGCTAGGTCACGCTTGTAAGGCCCAAAGAGGTCAGGAAGGTCAGAAAGATTCTTCGTCAAGTTTAAACGAACAAAGGTTTAAGGATGTTTTGCTTGTAGTGGGATTATATGATATTCCATTTTCTTAATTTGTTCATCTCAATACCGCATTTCATTTCCTCTTCCCCTCTTCCTTCCTCTCCCTCATTTCCTTTTCCTCTTTTAATTTATCTCTTCATCTCTTCATTTCCCTTTTCTTCCCTTCCTATCCTCCTTCTCTTCCTCCCAACTTTCCTTCCTCTAGTTCCCTTCAATCTCTCTCCCCCGTCTTCTTCGTCTTCCTCTGTGCGCATGCGCAGTAGACTGTAGAGGCATTGGAGGAGACAAACCATGTTTATCGAGGACCGACAAGCAAATATGGACAAAGAACTCAACCAGCCATTAATTCCGATTTCGATTTTTTAATATCTTCAATATATATATATATATATATATATATATATATATATATATATATATATATATATATTTATATATCAAATAATCACGATAGTCGTCCCCGGATTTGAACCGAGACTTGCGAGTACACAAATCTGTGCGAATCCGGGGACGACTGTCAGAATTATTTGATCGACATCACCGTCACTGGTGATTCTATTCAGATATATATATATATATATATATATATATATATATATATATATATATATATATATATATATATATATATGTGTGTGTGTGTGTGTGTGTGTGTGTATTGTTGGGGAATGGGGAGAGAAATTATCTTTTTAAATGCAATGGAGATATTTTGAAGTGACGTCATCCATGTAATGTTTTTTCATGTTGTAGTTTATGATATATGACACACACGCACACACACACACACACACACACACACACACACACACACACACACACACACACACACACACACACACACACACACACGACTCGGTGGCGCGGTTGGTAGAGTCCCAAACTGTCAGTATGGTGGTAACGGCGGTACCTGGTTCGAATCCTGCCCAGGGCTGAAATTATTTCAGTATCGCTGCGCTTCGAGTCGTTACTCCAACTTTCGTGGGCGGGGAGTTGGGTGTGTGTGTGCGTGGAAGATCATAGCATTACCCATAGATCGGTCATACGAGCTCTGACTCTCTTTCGGGAGGGAAATAGCTGTCGATCACGAGTCCAACACGTGATCCAAAGAACAAGGTGGATCACACACACACACACACACACACACACACACACACACACACACACACACACATTTTCAAGTTCTTTCAAATGTTTCCATTTTGTAACTGAAACGACTATTTTCATTTTACATTACGATGTTTATCTTAATTTATCTAACCGATTAGATATTATTGACGACGTGTATACTTGTTTTGGCTGCAGCCTGGCAACTTTATTCAGCCAGAATAAATCTCCTTTGCTTGAAGAAGCTAATACAAAAATAATTTTCTTAAAACCAGTGTTTACCTTTCTTATACTGAAATATTTATAATATTTTCTTTAACAAAGTCACCATTTCGTAAATGAAGCGACCATATTCTCTATATATAGACAATATGATTCACCTTTGTTTTTAATCAATTGGCTATTTGTGTCTATAAGGTCCATTTTTCATGTGTGCGGAATGTTGGTCTCGCCCTTAAAACAATATCCAAGTAACTGCGAGTCTTATGAACTGCTGTTCTCCAGGGCCGGCGGTAATCACCCTGAGTAATGAGTAATTTTTCAGAGGGTAACAGGAGGTCGTTAATGACCTTCACAGAGGTTAATTACTCCAGGTGATCGGGATTACCTCGGGTAACGATGATGGATTGTCATAGTAATGACGTCAGGTTGAGGCAATAGCCTCACAGATTTATATAGCTTCCATGAGACAGAAGATTACCTGGAAAGAAGGTGAGGTCCTGGAATGCGGAAGACATTGCGCATCCCATCCCTTCTCCCTTCTTCCCCTCCCCCCCTAAAAAAAACATAATCCAGATTTATCTGTTTACCTACTTATTCGCTTATTTTTAGATAGCAGATTATTTTGCATACTGAGAGGGAGACTTCTGGATGAGAAGGGTCAAAATGGGTCGAGACTAGGCGGACACGGTTCCAGTCTGTGTGTGTGTGTGTGTGTGTGTGTGTGTGTGTGTGTGTGTGTGTGTGTGAGAGAGAGAGAGAGAGAGAGAGAGAGAGAGAGAGAGAGAGAGAGAGAGAGAGAGAGAGAGAGAGAGAGAGAGAGAGAAAGAAAGAAAGAGAAAGATGAAAAGAGAGAAGAAGAAGAAGAAGAAGAAAGAAGAAGAAGAAGAAGAAGAAAGAAGAAGAAGAAGAAGAAGAAGAAGAAGAAGAAGAAGAAGAAGAAGAAGAAGAAGAAGAAGAAGAAGAAGAAGAAGAAGAAGAAGAAGAAGAAGAAGAAGAAGAAGAAGAAGAAGAAGAAGAAGAAGAAGAAGAAGAAGAAGAAGAATGCTCAAAAGTTCCTGTGAGGTTTCTCGTAAATCTTAATTGTCGGGATTTGTATTCCTATCTAAACTTAAATTTTTTATTTATGGTAAAATTTATCATACGTGGTTTTACACACGCAAACACACTTTTATGTAACAAATTCCATCTACAGGAAACAGCGACCCAACGGACGTACATGGCCTCTGGAAAAAATAATGCATATTGTACAATTACCCTTTTCCAGAATATCTACTCTCTATATAAGATAACCACCTTTGGAAATGGAGTCCCGTATTCACATTTCAAGCTTTGGGAATTGCAAAACGAGAAAGCTTTCAATTACAAATTATGTTTCCACAGAATGAAAAAAAAAAAATCGTAGACATCACATATCAAATCACCATTTATCAAGTCTAGCCTTTCCTACTAATGAAAAAGTTTCCTTGATATTTCCAAAACAAGCCGCCTTATAACAAAGTTGTATCCATTACATATTAGTAAAAATATATCACTATTCCAAACTGCAAATGTTCTAAACATGAAGATGAAACAGATCACCTTTGTAAGTTAACCCACCCCTCCTCTTCAACTTTCGAATCCTTAATATCTTGATTAAAGAAACCACCCAAGGTCTTGGAAACCAAGCCGCCTTATTACATGGCTGCATCCTTGGTATATTGATAAATCTCCGTCCATCTTCCAGTGAGATGGGGGGTCGAGGAAAAAGGCCAAGGCACACAAAGGCTAGACTTAGCAAGAAAAAGCATCTTGCAAAGGCGGTGGGGGAGGAGGGAGGGGGCATTGTTGCAACGGGGCAACTTGCTACATTGAGTCCCAAAATGCACCAAACTGGTTCATTCTCTTGGGGCTAAGTTTGATGTTACAACCTGTTGTGGATACGGTTTCTGGACTTCTCGTTTAAAAAGATTCGAATTGCGAGGCATTGAAAAGATTCGGATTGCGAGGCTCTGCTGTTGCAAGCAACGTTTGTGGAAAAAGGGATATTTCCTCTACGAAGTTGATGTCTGACTTCGTTTCATCCATTTGCATCCAGATATTTTGGGGACATTAGTGACACATCTACGGACCAGAGGTACGTATCACTCGTTTACTTAGCTCTGCTGTTCCAAGCAACGTTTGTGGAAAAAGGAATATTTCCTTCACGAAGTTGATGTCCGAGTTCATTTCGTCAATTTCCATCCAACTCAATCTTAGGATTTCAATGTTCTAGGGACTTTAGTGACACCTCTACGCACCAGAGGCACGTATCACTCTTTATGACTGGAGACGAAGCTTCACTTAAAAAAAAAAAAAAGAAAAAAAAAAAAAAAAGAGGAAGATCACTAACGTCCTTATCCTTCCGCTATGCTATCCTATTTAATTGTTTCCTCTGCCATTACAATGACCCCCACCTCTTCCATGCAATATTGTCCTCAGAGATAAAAACGCTGTTTATTGCTGAAAAAAGATATACGTCTGAATGTATTTGCACACAACGATCTCATGATTTTTATATAAACTTTTTTTTTTCATTTTACCTTTCTTGACTCACAAATGTAATTCCCTAAGTACTGTCAATTGTTTTTACATGAATTGTCATAAAATATAAATCCCTCAACATTAATAGCACATATTGACCATGTAAGACCTCAGCGTAACGAAAGACACACTAAATTCACTTAAAGCCATTTTTGAAAAAATATTTTTTTCATTTGCGAATGATAAAAAGGTATTGGAAACTTGTCTTTAGATATTTGCACCTCATCAACTTTCTCACTCATTTCTCATTTCCAAGTCCATCTTCATGACTAATTCTTTCCTTCATTATTTCACAAGAGTTCCTGACAACACGACGAAATCATCACAAGTGTCTATTCATCATTGAATTATTTTGATTGAAATTATTATTAAGACGCCATTACTGTCGCCCTGGCTGTCTTAGTGTTGCTGTTGTTGTTGTTGTTATGATGATGATGATGATGATGATGATGATGGTGATGGTGAGGGTGATGGTGATGATGATGATGATGATGATGATGATGATGACGATGATGATGATGATGATGACGATGATGATGATGATGATCATCATCATCATCATCGTCATCATCATCATATCATCATCACCATCATCATTTATCATCTTTTCCTTCTCACTGCCATTCCTATCATCATCATCACTACTTCATCATCATCATCATCATCATCATCATCATCATCATCATCATCATCATCATCATCATCATCATCATCACCACCACCACCACCATCATCATCGACGGCATCTCGTATCTCGTCGCTATCATCATCTCGCGAGAGCTTATCGGGAAGATCTCCAACAAAGTTTAATAAAACCGTCATCACATTTTCTCCCCGATATCTCCAACATTCCTCCATCACTGCCAGTCTGCCTTCTCCCCCTCCCTCCATTTCCCCCATCCATTTCCACCTCCATTAATGTGATCATCTAATCAAACAATTCAGCAACACATCACACAACTCGCCTCCAACTCCAGCGATTCTTCGTTTACACAAACTATTCACCAACAATTCAGAAATGCCTTGAGAAGGCCACTATCCTTTTATTTGTTATTATCTCCAACTATGCCTTGATCCATTGTTCCTTCCTCACTTTCTTCGCGTTTCTTTCGTGTAGACTACTATTCCCAAACTATGATTTTTACAGTTTCTTAGTTTTTTCAACTATTCTTTCAATATCCTCATCTCTGTTTCTCTATTACCTTTAATAAAGTCGACTATCCTCAACACTAGTCTTTTACTTTCACTCTTCTAATACTATGGGCAGTCTTTACTCTATCTCCCTACTATGATATCCCAAGTCGATATTTGCAATTTTTACGATGAATTCCGTGGAACGGGAATAATGACATAATCGAGGACAGAGTAGAACAATTTCTCTTCTCTATTCGCCACTATGCCTAAATGCGATTCGCTACCAAAATAGCCTCTTTATTCGTAAAAGTTCTGCATTTTTTCCTCCCCTCAACTCTCCCAAATCAAGTTACATCAAATGGAGATCGGAACTTGGACGATCATTGGCTTGCATGGAGGTGTCAGAGAGTCAACCAGCCAATCAGCGGGCTCCAATAGGTTCACTTGAGGCTTCGACGACATGACGTCAGCAGAGGGACGTTTAGAGAGACCCTTTCTTAGGCTTCCGTTTTCTATGCGGTCTGGTCTTGTGGAACACATTTTTTGGTGTCTCACTGTCTTGTCTCTACTGCGTTCAGCTTCTCTACTTTCTCCTTTGCCTTACTTCCTTTGTCATCGTGATCACTAGCATTACAGCTTCTGTCATCATAATCATCACATCAACCACGATTATTATCAATACAATAGCAACATTTAAAAATCGCCTAGATAAATACTTAGACTCCAATCCTCAAATAGAATATTATCCCTTGCAATAAAAGATCTGACAGCCCGGCATTTAAATGTAATTGGATAGGATAGTGGTAGCAGTAGTGTTAGTTCATCTTCTATCGCCTAGTTACCCTGTTTTCTTAATTGTAGCTTAGTATAGTAAACACAAACAGCCTAGTTAGGGCCAGTAGGCCTGCTATTGTTTGTTCTTCCTTTGTGTTCCTTTGTGTTCAATTACTTCTACCTTAGCTTCCTTCTCCACCTCCACAATCTTATCCATCTCCAACACCACCTTCTCCTCCACCCTGACCTCGAATTTGAGGTCGACCTCGAACCTGACCTCGACCTCGAACCCGACCCTGACCTCGACCTCCATCTCGACCTCGAACTCGACCTCGACCTCGACCCTGACCTCGGCCTCGACCTCAATCCCTACCTCGGCCTCCATTTCCTCCACCGCCGAGGTCTATCCGTGTTGCGTTTCGCCTACCTTCAAAGTTTGGGGTAACTCCCTGCCACGTAATCCCAGCACCCCCCACTCCCCTCTCCTCCCCGCCCTTCCCCCTCCCCTCCCCTCCTCCTTCCCACCTTCTCTCTATCCCTCTTCAACTTCGCCTTCTCTCTTTAGGTCCCTCTCTCTTTATCTTCCTTCCCTCTTTATTTCTCTTCTTCCTGGCTTTCGTCTTCTGTTTCCATTCCCCTTCCCTCCCCTCCTCCCTTCCATCTTCTCTCTATCCCTCTTCAACTTAGAATTCTCTCTCTAGATCCCTCTCTCTTTACCTTTCTTCTTTCCTTCTTTATTTCTCTTCTTCTTGGCTCTCTTCGTCTTGTTTCCATTCCCCTTCCAGTCCCTCCTCCCTCCTCACCTCACTTGGTCCATCGAAGAGACATCGGAGGACCCAGGTCGTGTTTTCTTTATGACCAGAAGGTTTTGTTCATCTGAGGGCAGACTCTTCGTCATGAAGGTCATAAGGACCTTTTTCCAACGAGTTTCTTTCCCAAAGAAAGATTCCTCACGGATTATGTTCTTCTGACACGGAGCCAATTCCTGACACGCCTGGTAGACCTCCTGACACGCAAGCAGTTTCTGGCACTTCTGGTAGACCTCCTGACACGCAAAGCAGTTCCTGACACTTCTGGTAGCCCTTCTGACACGTCCGTAAGTTCTTCTGACACGGAGCCAATTCATGACACACCTAGTAGACCTCCTGACACGCAAGCAGTTCCTGACACTTCTGGTAGTTCTTCTGACACGTCCGCAAGTTCTGACACGGAGCCAATTCCTGACACGCCTGGTAGACCTCCTGACACGCAAGCAGTTCCTACCACTTCTGGAAGTCCTTCTGACACGTCCGGGAGTTCTTCTGACACGGACGACATTTTCATTCATTTCGTGGCAAGACCTTGTGCAGTCAATTCGTGTCAACTCTAGTCCGGGAGTTCTTCTGACACGAATGACACTTTCATTCATTTCGTGGCAAGACCTTGTGTAGTCAATTTGTGTCAACTCTAAGCATGACACACTCCAAGACCGTTCCCCCTTTCCAGACACACGTTTCCCTTTCCAGACACACGTCTCCCTTTCCAGACACACGTCTCCCTTTCCTGACACATGTCTCCCTTTCCAGACACACGTCTCCCTTTCCAGACACACGTCTCCCTTTCCAGACACACGTCTCCCTTTCCAGACACACGTCTCCCTTTCCAGACACACGTCTCCCTTTCCAGACACACGTCTCCCTTTCCAGACACACGTCTCCCTTTCCAGACACACGTCTCCCTTTCCAGACACACGTCTCCTTTTCCAGACACACGTCTCCCTTTCCAGACACACGTCTCCTTTTCCAGACACACGTCTTCCTTTCCAGACACACGTCTCCCTTTCCAGACACACGTCTCCTTTTCCAGACACACGTCTCCCTTTCCAGACACACGTCTCCCTTTCCAGACACACGTCTCCCTTTCCAGACACACGTCTCCCTTTCCAGACACATGTCTCCTGTTCCAGACACACGTTTCCCTTTCCAGACACACGTCTCCCTTTCCAGGCACACGTCTCCCTTTCCAGACACACGTCTCCCTTTCCAGACATACGTCTCCCTTTCCAGACACACGTCTTCCTTTCCAGACACACGTCTCCCTTTCCAGACACACGTCTCCCTTTCCAGACATACGTCTCCCTTTCCAGACACACGTCTCCCTTTCCAGACACACGTCTCCCTTTCCAGACACACGTCTCCCTTTCCAGAAACACGTCTCCCTTTCCAGACACACGTTTCCCTTTCCAGACACACGTCTCCCTTTCCAGACACACGTTTCCCTTTCCAGACACACGTCTTCCTTTCCAGACACACGTCTCCTTTTCCAGACACACGTCTCCCTTTCCAGACACACGTCTCCCTTTCCAGAAACACGCCTTCCTTTTCCAGGTCCCTCCTCTTTGTCGGAGCACTTAGCGCCTATTTCTCCTTCTCCCTCTCCTCCTTCTTCTACTTACACCTCCTGCAAGCCCCATGCCTCTCCCCCAATCGTTTTCTCCCCCACCCCGTCCCCCCCCAAATTCCCCTCCCCCCCCCGTCAATTCCCAAGCTCCCTTCTCAATCTCAATCTCTATTCTTTTCCCCATCATTTGCACTCCTTCCAGCCTTTTTTCTTTGGTACTATTTCACGTTATTCTTTTCCACTCTGTTCTCGTTCTAACTCTTTCTCTCTCTCTCTCTCTCTCTCTCTCTCTCTCTCTCTCTCTCTCTCTCTCTCTCTCTCTCTCATTCTCTTTCTCTCTCTCTCTTTCTTTCTCTCTCTTTCTCTCTTATTCTCTCTCTCTCTTTCTCTCTCGTTCTATGCATCTCTCTGTGTATCTGTTTTCTATCACTTTTATCTTCCATGTTGATACAGAAACTCATCATACTCATTCAGATCCGTACTTACTCACCAGTACTCATATTCGTATTCATATATTCATACTCGTACCTTATACATTCATTTTCTCGTATTTGAAATAACAAATGCTCAAACGTACTCAGATAATCACATAATCATACTCATGTCCCTATACTCAGACTAACGATACTCACAATGAGTAATGTGAATAATCATTCATTCATACTCATGTATAGTGACATACACTCACTTGTACTTATACACATCTCCTTTGTCTTTTTTATGTGAATTTTTACATTAAGTCGCTTAAGTCAATCTATACCGTTTTCTTTGATTTTTTTCTTCTATTTCTCGATATCTCCATTGCTCCCCTTCTTTTTATCTATATCCTCACATATACAGTGTTAACCACACTGAACTCAACCGGAAGCATCACTAAAAAGAAATACACACTAATTCCTAGCAGCTCATTTACGGTAATAATCTAAAAAAAAAAAAAAAAAAAAAAAAAAAAAAAATATATATATAATATATATATATATATATATATATATACATATATATATATATATATATATATATATATATATACATACATATATATATATATATATATGTATATATATATATACACATACATATATCCACTAATTTCTGGTTGGCTGTCACCTTATCGATAGCGTAGTATTTGTAACCTCACAGAGCCATCAATACCTCAAGACCTACGTCATCAATACGTCATCAATACGTCATCAGAGGACGAGTCCCTGCGGAACTGTAATAGCCTAGCCCCCTCTAATTGCCATTGTTTTGAAGATATCGACCCTGTGACGTCAGTAATGATGATTCCTGTCGTTAACAAGAAACGTAGCCAACGTCATCAATAAGAGGCGTTTTTGAGCGTCAATAATGACGTACATCCCTTGTTTCCCATCAATAAGGTAGCTTGCACGAAACCGACGCAACCAGTTGCATGAAACCGACGCAACTAGTTACATGAAACAGATCGCAAACAGTTGCATGAAACCGATGCAACCAGTTGTATGAAACCGATGCAACCAGTTGTATGAAACCGATGCAACCAGTTGCATGAAACCGACGCAACTAGTTGCATGAAACCGACGCAACCAGTTCCATGAAACCGACGCAACCAGTTGCATGAAACCGATTGCAACCATTTGCATGAAACTAATCGCAACGGAGGCCTGTGAAAGCAGTATTCCCTTTACGTTTACCCACTAGTAACCAAGTACATAAAACATTTTTTGAAACAACAAGCAAAGGAAAATTATATGTTCATGTCTATACAGTACAGGGGAGTGTAGGCATCCCTTGCGATCGGTTTCATACAACTGGTTACGATAGGTTTCATGCAACTGGTTCGGTCCCTCTAGTCAGGTGGAAAGGTTGGTTAGATTAGGTTAGGCTAGGTTAGGTTAGGTTAGGTTAGGTTAGGTTGGGATAGAATAGGATAGGATGAGTTAGGTTAGGATAAGTTAGGTTAGGTTAGGCTAGACTAGGATGGGCTAGGTTAAATTAGGCTAGGTTGGGTTAAGTTAGGCTAGGGTGGGTTAGGTTAAGTTAGGCTAGGTTATGTTAGGTTAGATTACGTTATGTTAGGCCAGGTTGGGCTAGGTTAAGTTAGGTTAGGTTGGATTATGTTAGGTTTGGTTAGGTTAGGGTAGGCTAGGTTGGATTAGGTGAAGCTAGGTTAGGATAGTTTAGATTAAGTTAGGTTAAGTTAGATTAGTTTAGGTTAGTTTAGATTAAGTTAAATTGGGAGAGATAGGTAGAACATATAGTGATAGAGACGGTCACGTACACAGATAGGAGGTCAGGAGGAAGAGTCGAAACAATAGCAAACAGAATCGTGACGTAGTAAAAAAAAAAAAAAAAAAAAAAAAAAAAAAATCCGATTGATCACGTGACCCGTCAGATAACATGAATGAATGTTCGTTATTCTTCATTGTCATTTATGAAATATACCGTTTGCGCTTCGATTTATATACATGTATATATTTTTTCCTCTCTTGCGAGGGTCGCTCCCAGAGGTTACTCATATTTATGACGCAATAAGTCAGTCCCACCTCGGATTTCTAAGCTCGGATTTGTTATGATTAACACTGATCTACAATAGAATAGTGTTCTGGGGGTAAGGAGCTTATGCTCGGGGGTGTCCGCTGTCGTCGAAGACGCCATCTTGGTTACCCTTGCTCTCAGAGTATTCAGTGTTTCGTATACGAGATCCAGCGCTTCTATCTGTCATAAAAGTGGTAAAGAAGAGAGTGAAGAAAGTTTGAATAGCAGAAGATAAAAGTGATCAACATTTTTTTTTTTGGTGAAATCATTATGAAAGAATTCTACGTGACTGTGATCCGTAGGGACTTTAATCAATTCCCTAAAATATGGACCATATAAAAACAGACAACACCATATATGGTATATCTAAGTTCAGACACTCAAGTCAAGTAGAAGTGAGTGACGATATAAATTGAAAGAAAAGGAAATGAGATGAGATATTTCGTTCACAATGAAAAAGAAAACAAAGAAAAAAGAAAATAAGAATGATGAGGGATTAAGATATTAGTTTGATGTTTGCCTCAGTCTTGAAAAAATCGTACTGTTACGTGTTATTACCTACACACACTTGATGGCGCAGTGGTAGCATTCGCGGCCGCCACTACAGCGGTCCGGGTTCGAATCCCGCCCAGGGCTGAAATAATTTCAGTATCGCTGCGCTGCGATTCGTTACTCCAACTCTCGTGGGCGAGGAGTTGGGTGTGTGTGTGTGCGTGTAAGGTCACATCATTACCCATAGATCGGTCATATATGAGTTCTGAGCTCTCTTCCGGGAGGGAAATAGCTGTTGATCACGAGTCCAACACGTGATCCAAGACCATGGTGAATCACAGGAAGCTTGTTTTTTCCCTTACCATTAAAATCGTAACCTACATTTCCTGAATAAAATGATCAGTTAAGAGCCAAATTTAAATAAAATTGTGTAGATGAGAAATGCATGGCTGTAATATAGTGAAAGGTACAACCTTCTATTAGAAAAAAAAAATACAAAGAGTTCGTATATTACCAGTCCGGAAAGAACATTTTGCGACGGAATACGTCAACTTACGCCGGATTCTGTCCTATCTGATCTCATCCCTGAATACCTACAAGATGCCACCAAACCTATCTCCCGCGCTGTACACACAACCTATCCAGCTTCCTTCCTCTCCCTTCTCCCTTCCCCTCTCCTCGACATTCCCCTCTCCTCGTCTATCCTCTTCCCCTTCCTCCCCGTCATCCTCTTTCCCCTTCCTCCTCCCCTCACTCTTCCTACTCTTCCTTCTTCCCCTCTCTCTTCATCTTCCCATCCTACTTCCCGAAAATCTTTTCCTCCTCTCTCCTAAATCTCCTTCTCCTCTCTTATCCGTCCCCGCCTCCTCCTACTCCTCTCTTCTTCTCTCCTCCTCCTCCTCCTCCTCCTCCTCTTCTTCGCCCTCGAGAGGCTTGGTGTCCAAACTTGAGGCCGTTAGTGTCGAGGCCAGCCGCGGCGCGGACACACACGTCTTCACAGTCAACGCCGCCCCTCTTCCTCCTCCTCCTCCTCCTCTTACATCTCCTCCTTCTCATATGCCTCCGCCTCCTACTCCTTCTCCTCCTCTTCCTCCTCCTTCTCTTCCTTCTTCCTCTTCCACCTCCTCTTCCACCTCCTCCTCCTCCTCCTCCTCCTCTTACTTCTCCTCCTTCTCATATTCCTCCGCCTCCTCCTCCTTCTCCTCCTCCTCTTCCTCCTCCTTCTCATATTCCTCCACCTCCTCCTCCTTCTCCTCCTCTTCCTCCTCCTTCTCTTCCTTCTTCCTCTTCCTCCTTCTCCTCCTCCTCTTCCTCCTCCTCCTTCTCACCTTCCTCCTCCTCCTCCTCCTCCTCCTCCTCCTTCTCACCTTCCTCCTCCTCCTTCTCACCTTCCTCCTCCTACTTCTCCTCCTCCTTCTCACCTTCCTCCTCCTCCTCTTCCTCCTCCTTTCTTCCTTCGTCCTCTTCCTCCTCCTCCTCACCTTCTTCTGCGTCCTCCTCCTTATTCACCCTCCTTTATTCCTTCTCCTCTTCCTCCTTTTCCTCCTACTCCTGTTCTTTCTCCTTTCCACCTTCTCTTCTTCCTCCTCCTCCTTCTCCTCCTCCTCTTCTTTTTTATATTATGTTCTTTCTCCTTCCTTACCTTCTCTTATTCCTCCTCTTCCTCCTCCTCCTCCTTCTCCTATTCCTCCTCCTCCTCCTCCTCCTCTTGTTCATTTTTCTACTCCTGTTCTTTCTCCATTTCTACCTCCTACTCCTCCTCCTTCTCCTCCTCCTCCTCCTTCTCCTCCTCCTCCTCCTCTTTGGACCTCCTCTTCTTCCCCCGTCACTCCATTCGCCTCCATTTTGCCTCTCCCTCAGAGGCAATTCTCTCTTTTTTCTTTTTTTTTTATTCTTATTTCCTTCTTCCGTCGCTCTTTCTCTTCCCCCGTTTCTTTATTCCCTTTCCGTGTCGTCTCTTTCTTTCGCCAAAGAGTTCTCTCCCTTTTTTCAATTCTCTTTTCTTTTGCTTACTATAACCCTTTCTCCCTCTTCCTCTTCCTTCCTTCCTTCCTTCCTCCCTTCTTTATTTCCTTCCTTCTTTCCTTCCTTCCCTCCTTCCGTCTTTCCTTCCTTCCTTCCTTCCTTTCTTCCTTCTTTTCTTCCTTTCTTCCTTTCTTCCTTCCTTCCTTCCCTCCTTCCGTCTTTCCTTCCTTCCTTCCTTCCTTCCTTCCTTCCTTCCCTCCTTCCGTCTTTCCTTCCTTCCTTCCTTCCTTCCTTCCTCGTCTTTCCTCTCTTCCTTCCTCCCTCCCTTCCTTCATCACTAACGCACCTCTCCTCACTTTATCTTCCTCTCTCCCTTCCTTCTTTCTTCTTCCCCATCCTAATCCCTTCCTTCTCCTCTCTCCTTTCCCTTTCTACTTCCCTTACCCTTCTCTTCTCTTTCTCTATTCTTCTTCCTTTCTTCTTCTCTTTCTTCCCTTCCCTTTTACCCTCAATTTTTCCTCTTCTTCTTCTTCTTCTTCTTCTCTTCCTTAAAGTTACCTTTCTCCCTCTCTCTCTCATTTCTCTTCTCTCTCTTTTTGTCTTTGCTCTCTTTTCCATTCCTTTACTCACTTTACTCTCACTCACTCTCTTTCCTTTCTTCTCTCTTCCTGATCCTCTTTCATCTACTTCTTTCTTTCTTATATTTTGCTCTCTTTCCTATTTCTTTAATTTCTTTTTATTTTCATCCCTTCTCTCTTCTCTCTTCCTGCTCCTCTTTTTTATACTTCCCTCTCTTTCCTTCTTCTTTATTATGTTTATTCAATACATCTAGGAAGCTTAGAGCGTCGTTACTTGCGGCGAAGGTCGAGGGGATGGCGGTTCGAATCCTGCCACCGGCGAAGTTGAACCAAGGGCATGGTTAATTAAATTCCATGCTACAAAGCCTTCTGTGAGGGACACCGTCCTAGCCTCCCGATAGGGGGGGGGGGGAAGTGTGTGACGTTAAACAATATCGTCATCATCTCTCCTCCCCCCCCCTCATCCTCTCTACCTTCCCTCCTTCGTCTTCCATTCTTCATTCCAGCTGAGATTCTTGTTCGACTTTCCTCTTCCGCAACTTCCAAATCATCTGGATTTCTCCATTTCCACATACTCCACCTCATAAATCCTGGCCAACCCTCCTCCACATTCCCCTCACTCCCTCTCCTCCTCCTCACACACACACAAGCGCGCGCACACGCACACACACACGCACACACACACACACACACACACACACACACACACACACACACACACACACACACACACACACACACACACACACACACACACACACATATATATATATATTTCTAATTTGATTTCTGTACGTTCTTATTCACCCTGCATCCATTCACATCTTGTGAAAAATTTCAATAATTATTCCTGGCTACTTCCACATGATTTTATTCATCTAAGGGAAGGGGGGGGGGGCGCTGTCCCCCTCATCTCGAAGAACCATAAATGGAAAGTTTCAATTTTTGTTTAGACCGACACCAGAAGAGGGGGTAAGGGTCTTTTTCAACCGAGGGGACGGATCCAGTAAAAAAAAAAAAAAAAAAAAGGGGTCTAGACAACATCCGCACCAAATATTGTCTCGAGTTCATCTCTCCCTTTTACCTGAATAAAATCGCCTGTCGATGTTTGGAATAAATTGTGTAAAAATTGACATCGGGTTATGGGTCTAACAACGGCCTGGATTCTTCCTCCTTCTCTTCCTCTTCCTCCTTTTTTTCCTCTTTCTCCTCTTACTCTTCCTTCTCCTCCTCTTCTTCCTCCTCCTCTTTATCTTCCAATTCCTCCTCTTCCTCCTCCTCCTCATTCCATCCTTCCTCTTCTCCCTCCCACACCCTCCTCCCTCTACTCAATCAACACCCCCATCCGCTTCCCCTCCTCTTTCCTCCTCCTCTTCCTCTTCCTCCTCCCCCTCCTCCTCCTCCTCTTCCTCCTCCTCCTTCCATCCCTCCTCTCCTCCCTCCCAGACCCTCCTTCCCCTACTCAATCAACCTCCCTTTCCCCTCCTCCTCTTCCCCTCCTCTTTCCTCCTTCACTCTCTTCTATCCTACGAGATCCCTCTACTTGACTCCTTTTTACGTGGATTTGCATTTCCTTCTTCCTCCCTCCCTCCCTCCCTCCCTCCCTCCCTCCCTCCCCCCTCCTTCCTCACACCTCCTTCCCATCCTTCCTACCTACCTTCCCACCTTCTTCCTACCTTCCTTATTTCCTTCCTTCGTTCCTTCCTTCCCCTCTTCCTAACTTCCTTCTTTCCTTTCTTCCTACCTTCCTTTCTTTCTTTCCACCTTCCTTCTTTCCTTCCTTCCTTCCTTCCTTCCTTCCTTCCTTCCTTCTTCCTTCCTACTTCATTCTTTCATTCCTTCCTTTCTTCCATCTTTCATTCCTTCCCTTCTTCCTTCCCTCTCTTCCCCGTTCTTTATTTTCTTACATATTACTTTTCTTCTTTTCTTCCTTCCTTCTTTCCTTCTTTCCTTCCTTCTTTCCTTGTCCTCTGTTCTCCTTTCCTTCTTTCCTTCCCTCATTTTTTCCTTTCTTCCTTCTTTCATGATATTTTACTTCTTGTCTTCCTTCGTCGCCCCTTTTCCTCCCTTCTCCTTTATTTTCTTCATAATTCCTCGTTCCTCACGCCTTTCTTCTTGTCTTCTTCCCTTGTACCCTTCTCCT
>NC_134794.1:10999032-11014032 GCF_046742065.1 Oratosquilla oratoria
ACATGCATACACACATACATAAATACATACAATACATGCATACATATATACATACACACCTACACACATACATACATACATGCATACATACATTCCATTCTATCTTATACTTTCTCCTACTCATTCCTTTTCCAGCATTTTTTCCAACCAACCTGTTTGACATTCTACCACATCCCATTCCATCCCATCCCATTCCATCCCATTCCATAAACTTTCCCATCCCGTCCCTCCCCATCCCGTCCCTCTCCATCCCACTCCCATTCGGAAAACAAGCATAAGGTCCTGGTGTTCTGGAACGTTCCTGGTGTTCTGGAACGTTCCTGGAGTTCTGGAACGTTCCTGGAGTTCTGGAACGTTCCTGTAGTTCTGGAACATTCCTGGAGTTCTGGAACGTTCCTGGAGTCCTGGAACGTTCCTGGAGTTCTGGAACGTTCCTGGAGTCCTGGAACGTTCCTAGAGTTCTGGAACGTTCCTGGAGTTCTTGAACGTTTCTTGGAGTTCTGGAATGTTCCTGGAGTTCTGGAACGTTACTGAAGTTCTGGAACGTTCCTGGTGTTCTGGAGCGTTCCTGGAGTCCTGGAACGTTCCTGGAATTCTGGAACGTTCCTCCAGTGTCGGCTTCAACCCTCCCATGGGGGTGGGGGACCCTCGTTAAATGCATTTATTCCCCTTTTAAAGAACTCTTGCTCCTAAAGATTCTCCTGTTCCTCACTCACTCACTCACTCACTCACTCACATTCTTACACTAAAGTACACATTCTCACTTTCTCCCACTTTTACTTTCTTTAAGTCTCTTTTTGATTTTTCATATTTATTTTTGTCTTTCAGACTACTACTTGCCTGTACATTTATTTTAGTCTGTTCATCTACAAATGCATGTACCACGGAGTTTCCATCCGAGTCTGTCAGTCTTTTTTTTTTTTTTCTTTTCTTTTTTTTGTCCGACTTCCTACCCGTGTCTTTATGTTTTCCCGTCTACCTATTTATGCTGGTCTACCTGTCTACCCAGACAACCACTTGCACAAACAACTTACCGTCTGTCTGTCTGTCTGTCTGTCTGTTGGGCAGCACATTTTTCCTCGAGCTGTCGACCTGTCTATCTTTCCCGCAGACTCTCTGACAATTTATTTTTCAATTTTTCTCCGCATCCATCTCTGTCAGTCTCTTTATCTGTCTGTCTGTGGCTGTTTTGTTCTTGTTAATGTGTGTCTGTATTTCTTTCGTCTGTGAGCGTGAGTCTGTGAGTCTGTGCGTTTGCTTATCTATCAGTTTGTTTGTATGCCTTTCTTCCTCCTTCTTCCTCCCCTCCTCTCTCTCTCTGTCTCTTTCTCTCTTTTTCTCGCTCTCCTTCCCACTCTCTCTCTCTCTCTCTCTCTCTCTCTCTCTCTCTCTATTTGTGTGTGTGTTTGTATGTGTGTGCGCATTTGTCTTTCTATATAACTTTCTCTCTCCCTCTCCCTCCCTCGCCCCTTCCCTCACTCTCTCTCTCTCTCTCTCTCTCTCTCTCTCTCTCTCTCTCTCTCTCTCTCTCTCTCTCTCTCTCTCTCTCTCTCTATATATATATATGGACCAAAAGGTCTCCTGTCGGCATGCTCCGCCTTTGTAATCCTTTGTAAATATATATATATATATATATATATATATATATATATATATTATATATACAGTATATATCTATCTTTATATATATATATATATATGTGTGTGTGTGTTTGTATGTGTGTGCGTTATCTTTCTATACACCTTTCCCTCTCTCTCCTTACCTTCCCTTTTCTCCCTCCCTCCCTCTCTCTCTCTCTCTCTCTCTCTCTCTCTCTCTCTCTCTCTCTCTCTCTCTCTCTTTGCCCGTCTGTATGGTTTCGACTCTTCCATGTTTTGTTGAACTCTGCCCCAGTCACTTTGTCTGCGTATGCATGGGATGGGTCACCCAGGTTCGAGTTTCTGAATTTCAAGAGCAGAATGAAATATGTATGCCGAAGGAAAGAATGCTTCCTGAGAAACGCAAAGGATTTTTCATCTCTATGTCCAATATATGCATATATTCATATGCGTGTATGAGCGCTTGTCTATCCCCGCGTGTTGTATGTACGTAAGCATACTTTCCCTGTTGACGTTTCCCATGTGTACATGTAATGTATAGAAGCAACCAGTGGGTATGTGCGTTTGTGTATGTACTTGTGTCCGGCTGTACGTGTGTAAGTATGTGTGTGTTTGTATATATGTAAGTATATGTGTGTGCACGTGCTTGCGTGCATGCGTGCGCGTGTGTGTGTGTGTGTGCGCGCGCGTGTGTGTGTATTAAGGTGCATGTCTGTGTATGAGTATGCATCTATGCGTGTGTGTATGTTTATGTGTATGTATATGTATGTGTATGTATGTGTGTGTGTGTGTGTGTGTGTGTGTGTGTGTGTGTGTGTGTGTGTGTGCGTGTATGTGAGAGTGTGAGTGTATGTGCATGTGCTTGCTCGTGCGTGTATATAGCTTTGTATACCCATCCCCATGCATTGCCATTAACTTAGTGACTTCGTGATGACTCTATACTGAGCGAGCTCATGCAAACACTTACTGTGATCACAGGCGCAATCTCCTTCTGGGCTCCCCCCATGGACTCCCCCATGGGCCGACAATATACTTTAAACTGGTCCAGTCATCGTTGCGTGATCCGTGTTAATCAAATGTGTGCTAACGCGCTTTATGCCGTCAGTTTAGCTCAACTCTTCTCGTCCGTTCCAGACAGACTGCGCCTTCAGAGGTCAGAGCCGTCTTCACTTGACTAGGCTATGCGGGGCCTAAAGACGCGAGGCACCCTGACTGGGCTAAGCGGAAGACCAGAGGGGTCTCAAGGTGTGGCCCGTGGACTCTTACTTGGCCAAAGAGTCACACAGTTTGGGCCACAAACTAATAACTAAAGGGAGTTAGTGAATGTTTAATGGTTTAGTTCGTTGATCTTCTTCGGGAAGCTAGAGAAGAACAGCGCTACATAAGTATACATGGACATACATCGAAACAGACTGAGCATATCACGCCATGATCTTGAGAAGGTGTTTTATGACGTCACATTTTTTTTTACTATAAGCTATGACGTCATCTTTTTTTGACGCAATTCTTCCTCATTCAACAAACAATGACGTGACATCAATGGTTGTGTACTTTTAGCAAACGTTTGTTGAAGGTGTGTGAAAAGTATGTTTGTTTAATAACTGCAATATTAGGAACTTATCAATGTAAAATCGAATACAGTAACAAACTAAATTAGTTTTGATTAAAAATTTCTCTCACTATGCGATACGTATGCAATACAAACTTTAAACAAACTTTTGACAAACTTTGAAAGAAAAAGTCCTATTTCGTTTCAAGTATAAATAAAATGCCTAAAACTATATAGACAAAATTCTTTATGTATGATCTATGTGAATACATATTTGAAATATCCTAAAGAAAAACACTGTTTCATCACATACTTAAATGTATGCATATTATGTGACAACCTTTCGAAAACAACCGTTTGTATAACATTTGCTTTCTGGGGGAGGGGAGGGGAGGGGTTGGAAGGAAACCCTAAATTCGTCCCTATTCTCCGGTCTGGAAAGGGCTAGGAAACCCTAAATTCGTCCCTCTTCCTCCGGTCTGGAAAGAGCTAGGTAACCCTAAATTCGTCCCTATTTCCCGGTCTGGAAAGGGCTAGGTAACCCTAAATTCGTCCCTCTTCCGCCGGTCTGGAAAGGGTTAAGTAACTGGAAGGCACTGTCCAGCGTTCCAGAATACGATCATGACCTCACCCCCCCCCCCCCGAACCTTCTGGTGTTAGGAAACCCTAAATTCGTCCCTATTCCCCGGTCTGGAAAGTGTTAGGATACCCTAAATTCGTCCCTATTCCCCGGTCTGGAAAGTGTTAGGATACCCTAAATTCGTCCCTCTTCCGCCGGTCTGGAAAGGGTTGAGTAACTGGAAGGCACTGTCCAGCGTTCCAGAATACGATCATGACCTCCCCCCCGACCCTTCTGGTTCCTTGTGAGACCTCTGAAGCCCTTTAGTCTCCTTATTGTAGCTTCGTCTTTTCCCTTTACTCTTTCCAGCAGACTCTACATGTCTTTGGAAAGCTCCTTTGTCCGTCTCTTGGGTAATCTCAGTCTCCCTCTCAGCTCGAAGGAAAACCATTTCAGCTCTGACGTCTCTCGTGAGGCTCCTTCGGCCGTAGTACAAGAACTCTGTTAGGGCGGGAGAGGTTGACTTTTTCCTCGCTGTGGGTTGGTACGCCTGAGTAGGGTATCTGTTGGTAAGCCTGCTTTTTCCTTCAACAAAGGGAAGAACCCAGTTGGGTGCCGCGCTCAGGCGAATTTGGGTTTGGGTCTCGCTTCGCCAATACGAAAGCTTAGGCTTCCCCGGTTAACCTTCGGTGTTTCTTGCCATAGTTATCACAATAAACAAAATTTAGGTGACGGTTTTGGCTGACGCTAAGCGCTTCCTGGTGTAAAGTTCTCACATATTTTGGCTTTGGGTCGGCTGCCTTCCTTTTGAGAGGGACAGGGCCAATGGTATGTGTATGTGCGCACATACGTATATACTCGTACACACATGCATACACACACACACACACACACACACACACACACACACACACACACACACACACACACACACACACACACACACACACACACACACATATATATATATATATATATATATATATATATACATTGAAATATGTATGACAGAATGAGTGGAAAGGCGGTGAGGTAAATGCCCAAAAAACGTAGGAGTTTTATTACTAACGTTTCGTCCTTTAGAGGACTTTCTCAGAGTCCTTTAAGGACGAAACGTTAGTAATAAAACTCCTACGGTTTTTTGGCGTTTACCTCACCAACCTTTTCACTCATATATATATATATATATATATATAACAACTACAGGGATGTCAGCGGTAATGGGTTAACAACTATGATGATCGCAGCAGAATAACGCCAACAACTATGATGATCTAAGCGAGAAAGCGCTAAGAAGTACTAGGATTTCAATAAAAAAGCGCTAACAACTATGAAAATATCAGTGGGAAAATGCTAATATCCACAAGAATCTCAGCGGGAAAACGCTAACAATTGAAATTATATCAGAGAGAAAGCGCTAATAACTACGCGGATCTCAGCGCAAAAGCGCTAATAAGAATGAAGATCTCAGAGCAAAAGCGGAGCTAAGAACCACCAGGATCTCAGCAGGAAAGCGCTAACAATCACCTCGGGGAGAAAATGTAGCGAAGAATGAAACGTTGGCAGGAAACACCTCGGAGGGAATGTGTGGACATTTTAAGAGCTCCAAAGAGCATTCAAGACCAATCAAGAGCAGTCAAGAGCAATTAGACAAATTACTTTCCAACTTCCTCAACTTCCCCAGCTTCCCGCCATCTGATAATGGAGATGCCAATACCTTCGTCTCTTCTTCATTGACCAAAGTTCGGAAGCGAAACTAATAAGAGGCGACGCGGACACCGCCAAACGATGAGCGGCGGCCGTCACCTTTGCCCTCAGTGTTACGCGGACGGCCTGGACAGGTGACATTAACTGGGATTCAGTTCTGGAATATCTGGTGAGCAGTTTACGCCAGGAGACGCTGAACTGCTGAAACCAAGGTTCTTATACTTGTCCTCTCAAACAAGACGAAATCAAAGTTAAACCCACTGCGACTAATGTTATGTATACATGTATATGTATATATATATACATATGTATATATATATATTTATATATATGTATATATATATATATGTATATATATAATATGTACACATATATATGTGTGTGCGTGTGTCTATATATGTATGTGTATTGCTGTGGCACATTTGGGATTGTTCCTATTTTGCAAATATAGTTTCCGGTTGTAGATTTAATGCCCACCAATAACAGTCACTTGCCTGAGCTATCCACAGGCAAGGCAAAGGTAGCTTTGAAGGCAAACAAGTACCTCCTTTTTTTTTATCTATTTTTTTTTTCAACATGGATATAATTGCCAATAGGTCGGAAGAAAACTTCCAGCCGGTTGGCCGAAGACTTCCGTCGATTGCTTGTCTGCAGGAGGTGAATTGCCTCCTCCCAGTCGACGGGACTTCCAGTCCGTTTCTAAGAACTAGATCCTTCATTTTTCTTTTTACGGTTACGTTAGAAAATCAAAGAAAATATAATATAAAATAGAATAGAATAGAATAGAATAGAATAGAATAGAATAGAATAAAATAAAATAAAATAAAATAAAATAAAATAAAATAAAATAAAATAAAATAAAATAAAATAAAATAAAATAAAATAAAATAAAATAAAATAGAATAGAATAGAATAGAATAGAATAGAATAGAATAGAATAGAATAAAATAAAATAAAATAAAATAAAATGAAATGAAATGAAATAAAATAAGATAAGAAAATAAATAGGATAAAATTAAATAAAAATAAATAAATAAGTAAATAAACAAATAGATAAAAAATAAACAGATAAATAAATAAATGAATAAATAAAATATTTGATAAATGAGTAAAGAAAAATATAAATCAAACAAATAGCTAAATAGATAAACAGATAACGACAGATGAATAGATAAACGAAAACGAATAAGTTAAAAAATAGATAAATAAAAATAGCAAATGAACAAATAAAACATTTATACCAAATCTAAAAATAATGATTTAAATAAATAAACAAAAAAACAGCTCAAAGGTTCCATGGTGATGCATTGCTGTGAGGCGAAACTCCCGCCCCCTCCTCCTCCTCCTCCCCCTCCCTCCCCCTCCTCCTCCCCTCCCCTCCTCCGTCCCCCTCCCCCTCCTCCCCCTCCCCTCCCTTCCCCCTCTTCCTTGCGCTGTGCTCTGCGGTGCTGTGCTGTGCTGCTGCGTTGTTTTAATTAAATAGTCGGGCCAACTTTGGGGGTTCCCCACTCCGCCGCCTTGCCGTCATTAGCTTGCAAGAGCAACTTTGCCTCTGCATAAAAGAATAACTAAGCAAGGTGGAGGAGGAGGAGGAACTGGAGGAGGAGGAGGAGGAGGAGGAGGGGAAGGAGGAGTAGGAGGAGGAGTAGGAGGAGGAGGAGGAGTAGGAGGAGGAGCAGGAGGTGGAGGAGGAGTAGGAGGAGGAGCAGGAGGTGGAGGAGGAGTAGGAGGAGGAGCAGGAGGAGGAAGAACAGGAGGAGGAGGACGAGGACCAAGAGGAGGAAGACTAGGAAGAGCAGGAGGAAGACGAAGAGGAGTAGAAAGAGGAGGACGAGGAAAAGGAAGAGGAGTAGAAGGAGGAGAAGGAGGAGGAGCAAGAGGAGGAGAACGAGGAAAAGGAGGAGGAGTAGAAGGAGAAGGAGGAGAAACAGGAAGGGGAGTAGGAAGGAGCTGGAAGATGGGAGCGGAAGAGAGGGAGAGGAGGAAGGAACTGGGAGAGAGAGGGGGAGACGCGGTGCATGAAGAGAGGAAGGGAGAGAGGTAGAGAGAGGAGTAAAAAGAGGAGAAGGAAAGAGGAGGGAGACAAGTGTGAGGTAAAGACAGTAAGGTAGAAAGAGGAGGGAAGAGTTGGGAGGGAGAAGGAAACTTAGTGGAGGAGGAGAGAGAGAGGGAGGGAGAGGAAGAAGAGGGGAGGAAGGAGGGAGAAAGGGTAGAGAAAGGAGTGGAAAAGGGGGAGAGGAGGAAGGAATAGGAAGGAGGGAATGATGTATTAACCCGGGCTTCTATCCTAAAGGACTCCGATCAGGAAAGGTGATGTCATAAGAAGTCACAAGAGAGAGAATGAGATTCAAAGAGAACAACAGAAGTTACAAGCGACCGTGATTCTTTATCTAAGAGTAACGTGAATCTCCGAATCATACATTAACGCTGCGTGACTATGGTCCGTAGGGACTGTCAGTAAAGTTCCTGAAGCATCGACTAGATAAAACTTGTGCAGTCGATATCCCAGACGGGGTAGGCAAATTAGGAAGGAGGGGGTACAGGAGGAGGAGGAGGAGGAGGAGGAGAAGAAGGAGAAGGAGGAGGAGGAGGAGGAGGAGGAGGAGGGAGAAGAAGAAGAGGGGGAGGAACGATGGAGATCATGTCAATGAGTGAATGAGTAAAGGCAGGAGGAAGGATGAAGAAGAAAGGAAACAGAGATACGAAAAGAGAGAAATAAAGAGAATGAGAAAGAGATAGATAGAGAGAAAGAGAGAGAGAGAGAGAGAGAGAGAGAGAGAGAGAGAGAGAGAGAGAGAGAGAGAGAGAGAGAGAGAGAGAGAGAGAGAGAGAGAGAGAGAGAGAGAGAGAGAGAGAGCGAGAGAGAGAGCGAGAGAGAGAGAGAGCGAGTAAATACAGGGCTGGATGATGACATGATTTGAGAGAGGGAGAGAGAGTGTTGGCGCAGCATGGAAAGAGGAGCAAGAGCAGGAGGAGGAGGAGGAGGAGGAGAAAAAGGAGGAGGAATAGGATGAGAAAAAGGGGAGAAAGAGAAGGAAGAGGAAGAGGAGGAGGATGAACAGGAGGAGGAGGAACAGGAGGGGGAGGAGGAAGAGGAGGAGGAGGAAGAGGAAAGGAGTAGGAGTAGGAGGAGGAGGAGTAGAAAGAGGAGGAGGAGGAGGAGAAGGAGGAGGAGATGGAGGAGGAGGAGAAGGATGAGGTGGCGGAGGAGGAAAAGGAGGGGAGCAGGAGGAGAAAGAGAAGGAAGTGGAGAAGGAGAAGGAGGAGGAGGAGGAGGAAGGAGGAGGGGAGGGGAAGGAGGAGGGGTAGGAGAAAGAGTAGGAGGAGGAGGTGGAGGTGGAGGAGGCAGAGAAGGAGGGGGAAGAAGAGGAGGAGGAGGAAGATAAGAAGGAGGAGTAGGAGGAGGAGGTGGAGGAGGAGGTGGAGGAGGAGGCAGAGAAGGAGGAGGAAGAAGAGGAGGAGGAGGAAGAAGAGGAGGAGGAGGAAGAGAAGGAGGAGAAAGAGAAGGAGGAGAAAGAGGAGGAGGAGGAGGAGGAGAAGGAGGAGCAGGAGCAGGACGATGAGCAGGAGGAGGAGGAGCAGAAGGAGGAGGAGGAGGAGGAGGAAGAGGAGGAGGAGGAAGAGGAGGATGAGGATGAACAGGAGGATGAACAGGAGGAAGAGCAGGAGGAGGAGTAGCAGGGGGAGAAGGAGGAGGAGGGAGGAGGAGGAGGAGGAGGAGGAGGAGGAGGAGGAGGAGGAGGAGGAGGAGGAGGAGGAGGAGGAGGAGGAGGAGGAGGAGGAGGAGGAGGAGGAGGAGGAGGAGGAGGAGGAGGAGGAGGAGGAGGAGGAGGAGGAGGAGGAGGAGGAGGAGGAGGAGGAGTAGGAGGAGGAGTAGGAGGAGGAGGAGGAGGAGAGAGAGAGAGCCCTTTCCAATTACTTGACACGAAACTTTGGTCGTGTGCTCGACGCTCGTTACAATCTCACACCGTCTTCCCCCCCTTCCCCCCACTCACTCCCCCTTCCCCCTTTCACCTTCTCTCTCCCCTAGTACCCTTCCCCCCTCCCCCTCCTCCTCCTCCTCATCCTCCCTCTCTTCCCCCCTCCCCTTTCCCCTCCTCCCCCTTCCCCTCCCCACCATTGATATATCTCCTTCCTCCCCATTCCCATTATTCCTCCCCCCTCCCCCTCCCACTCTTCCTCTCCTCCTCTTCTTCCTCCCCCTTCCCCTCCTCCTTCCCCTCCCCACCATTGATATATTTCAATCCTCCCCCCATTCCTATTATTTCTCCCCCTCCTCTCCCTCCTCCCCCTCACCTATCTCCTATCTCTCCTATCCCTCTTCCTGTACCCTTTATTACCTATCACATTTCTTCCCTTCTCTCCTCTCTCTATCTCTTCCTATCTCTTCCTCTTCTCTCACTCTGCCTCCTCCTCTTCCTCATCTCATAGATTTTCCTTTCCTCTCTTACATTAACTCTACCATTTCCCCCATCTCTCTCTCTCTCTCTCTCTCTCTCTCTCTCTCTCTCTCTCTCTCTCTCCATCTTCCTTGCTCTCCCCTTCCACCTCTCACCTTGCTTTATCCTTTTCCTTTTCGATTTATCTCGATTCTCATTTCCTCCCTATTCTTCTTCTTTCCCTTCATTTCTTCCTTCTGATATCCAATTATGTTTTCTTATTTCTTCTTATGTCCTTTCTTCCTTCCTTCCATTCCCCAATCACCTCCCAATCTCATTAACTTTCTCCTCCTTTTCATCCCCCAATCCTCTTTTCCTAATTTTTTCTTCTCTTCTTTCTTCCTCTCTCTTTTATTTCTCTTTCTCACCTAAACCCTTTCTTCTTCTTTTCTAAATACCCTTTCTCTCTTTTTACCTCTCTTTCTCCTCTTTTCCATTTACTCTCTACCTCTTAATCTTTACCTTCCCTTCTTTCCCTCTTCTGCTCTCTTCCTCTCCCATCTCCTCTCTAACCCATTGCCCAATTCTCTTTTTACCTTTTCTTCTTCCTCCTCCTCCTCCTTACTCTCATCCTCCTCTTCCTTCTCCTTTTCCTCTATTCTCTTCTTACCTTTTCATCTTCCTCCTCCTTCTCCTTTCTCTCCTCTTTTTCCTTCTCCTTTTCCTCTATTCGCTTCTTACCTTTTCTTCTTCCTCCTCCTCTTCCTCCTCCTCCTCCTCCCTCTCCTCCTCTTCCTCCTCCTCCTCCTCCCTCTCCTCCTCTTCCTTCTCCTTTTCCTCTATTCTCTCCTTACCTTTTCTTCTTCGTCCTCCTTCCTCTCCTCCTCCTCTTCCTTTTCCTTTTCCTCTATTCTCTTCTTACCTTTTCATCTTCCTCCTCTTTCTCCTTCCTCTCCTCCTCTTCCTTCTCCTTTTCCTCTATTCTCTTGTTAGCTTTTCTTCTTCCTCCTTCTCCTCCTTCCTCTCCTCCTCCTCTTCTTTCTCCTTTTCCTCTATTCGCTTCTTACCTTTCCTTCTTCTTCCTCCTCCTCCTTCCTCTACTCCTCCTCTTCCTTCTCCTTTTCCTCTACTCTCTTCTTACCTTTTCTTCTTCCTCCTCCTCCTCTTCCTTCTCCTTTTCCTCTACTCTCTTCTTACCTTTTCTTCTTCCTCCTCCTCCTCCTCCTCCTTTCTCTCCTCTTCTTCCTTCTCCTTTTCCCTCTTTTCCTGTTTTTTTTCTCTCTTCCTCCATCTTCTGCTCGTGCAATTGCAACCCCATCAATTGTTGCTCCCTGACCTTTCGGGCTTTGGCCCCCGTCTCCCCTCTTTCCCCTCCTTTCCCCTCCTTTCCCCTCTTCCTTCTCCTTTCTTCCATTCCCTCTTGCTTCCCCTCGCCGTTCCTCCTTTCATTTCCCCTCTTATTCTCTCCCCTTCCCCGATTACCCCTTTCCATCTCTTTCGCTCCCCTTTGTCATTCCCCTCTTTCTCTCCCCTCATTTACTCCCCCCTCTCTCTCTCTCTCTCTTTCCCATCTCTCATTTCTCTCCTTCACTCTCTCTCAATCCCCCCCCCTTTCCTCTCTATTCCAATTCCTCATTTTTAATAACTTCTTTTATTTTTCTCTTCCGTTTTCTTCTCTTTGGTTAACCTTCTACAAAATCTAGCCTTCCTTCACCTGGGACGGCAAACGTGTCTGATGGAACAGACAGCTCTACCTATGTTTAAGGCCCAGCAACACGCACATAAACGCACACAAGCACACACGCACACACAAGCACACGCGTACACGCATGTACGTATGCAACTACACTCTTCCATGGACACAATTGAAGTATATACATACACAAATGCACATGGCATGGGTCAGTGGTATACACACACACACACACACACACACACACACACACACACACACACACACACACACACACACACACACACACACACACACACACACAGACGCAAAGGCAACAGACACAAACACACGCAAATGCATAGACACACACACTCAGTCAAACCACTAATCAAGCAAACAGTCACGGACAACCAAAACTAGATCCACGATAGGCAGTCAGACACAGACACACACTATCTTCCCCTCCTCTCTTCTTCTTCTTCCCCTCCTCCTCTTCTTCCCTCACTCCTCCTCTTATTCCTCCTCCTCCCTACCCCATCGCGTACAATCACGCATACAAGTCAAGCCAGCTGGAGTCTGTATGAATTAATTACTGACAGGAAGCTGTGATTGGCTGGCGCTTCCAATTCCCGCGTTTATCTTAATTGCTTGTAAACCACACAGCCCACCTAGTCACATGTTACCTTGCCGCTTGGGGGACCACCCCTCTGCTGAATCAAATCGTTTGGCAGGATTATAAAGGATATGTTCCACCTAGTTCCTTGTTTGTTTCTTGCCTTGTTACCTCCTTGGATCATTAAGGAAACACCCTTGTAACCTTTGGACTAAGACGTGTTCCTTGAATTGGGTTTCCAAATCACACTCTATTGTCTCACAGTTCAATTCTCCTTCCTCTTCGACCGGGAGGAACTTTGGGAACTTCAGCGAAGTCGGTGATTTCGTGATTTTTTTTTTTTCATTTTTTCTTTCCATGAGAATTAGTCTACTTCTTCTGTCCCGTTGTCAGGTTCTTCAGTTCGTCTTCGCCAGATGCCTCCACCGTCAATACTGATGTCGTGCCAACATCACGTGCTAATCTCGTGAAATTCATGACGTCTCATACGTTAACTGATCTTATCAGTCTCATAAGGACTAAGAAAACAAGGATGACGCAAACAAGGTCATCATAGTAAGACAACATGCCAGGACTCTCAGTAATGGATTTAAATTGGACATATTTAGATTTAAGAAGGAAATAGGCAAGAATTGGTTTACTAATAGGATGGTCAACGAATGGAATAGATTTAGTAACCATGTAGTGAACGCTGAAACTATCAGTTATTTTGAGAAACGGTTAGACAACTTTATGGATGGGGAGGACAGATGGTAATGGACATGGAACTGCCTAGTGTAGGCCTTATGGTCTCTTGCAGTCTTCTTCATTCTTATGTCCTTATGTTCTTAAAACTTTCCTCAAAACGGACATAAACACGGGTAGGCAACTTTGTGGATGGGGATGACAGGTGGCAATGGACTACCTAGTGTAGGTCTTATGGTCTCTTGCAGTCTCGTTTATTCTTATGCTTTTATGTTCTTAAAACTTTCCTCGGTTAAATAAGGTTTCACCGCGATGGCCAGAACAGACATCACGGCGACGCTTGCATGCGCTTGGATCAAGAAGACACTTTGAGGTGTGAAAAATCTTCTTTTGGCTGAAGAAACCCTTCGGCAGTTACCAGAATAAACTCACAAAAGGAAGACACACACAAACAATTTATCTACACGAGCACTTCGAAGAGGAACAGGTCCCCCAATGATGCATCGTCACCTTACACGAATACTTTGTAACTTGAGTTGAAATGTTGTACATTTGAAATACGCGAGTTGTTTGGGAAATGATGTAGAATATAATTGTTCGAAACTGTGCTGTAAATGGCTTTGTTGCCTTCGGTGTCGTCAGAATCGTGCAATAACAGTGTCTGACTTGTTTTCGACAAGTTGGGCACACAGGGAGGACAGTGATACAAAGAAATGCTACGTCAAACTTTTTTTTTTCTTTTCGTGGACAGGAGTACCGGCTGGTTTTACACAAGGGAAAAGATGTACATGGTCTGTCACTGGGACAACCTAGTACACCTTTGCCTTTGTAATTTGTTTTTGCCTTTTTCGCACTATATACTGTATATGTATATATATATATATATATATATATATATATATATATATATATATATATATATATATATATATATATATATATATATGTGTGTGTGTGTGTGTGTGTGTGTGTGTGTGTGTGTGAGTGTGTGTGTGTGTGTGTGTGTATGTGTGTGTGTGTGTGTGTGTGTGTGTGTGTGTGTGTGTGTGTGTGTGTGTGTGTGTTTATGTGTGTGTGTGTGTGTGTGTGTGTGTGTGTGTGTGTGTGTGTGTGTGTGTGTGTGTGTATAAACAGATAGATATATACAAAGAAAGAGAGAAAAAGAGCATGAGCAGATGTAACCTGATCTACAGTCTGCCAGTGACTGCCACTTACTCAAACTGCGCGACCACAAAGTGAAAAGCCTTCGTGCACAGCTAACAGCCTCCATGCGTGATTTACCTTTGTCCCGCGTCCACTGTCTCCGCGAAGTGAACTTGGGCCCGTTGTTATACCGCCGGCAGAGGCCCTTAGCCGCTCTCGCGTCGTTATCTCCGTCGTCATGAAGGTCTTTCTCCTGACGCAGACACAACCGAGGTCTTACTTGCGCCATTGCATAGGTTTATGGCAAACATAAATGTCTTTATTCTCTCCCATTTTGAATCCGCGCCATGTCAAGTGTCCACTCTCGTCATATTGGGTTTAGGCTTGAAGACGCGAGGCAGACTCCTCCGGCCTTTTCATTGTCAATAACGAGATTTAGTTTCGCTGTCGTCAGGTGATTTTATTCATAGGAAAGAGACTCCAAGGGACAAAGTGAAATCCACGGCAAGGGCAGATCACTCAAATCGTGGCCAAAGCCTTTCCAGGAAATTAGATCACTCCATTCCGAATTGATTATTCTAATAAAAATTTCCTTGCTTTTGGCGCCAAAAGGAGGTGTCTTCAGCCGACTGAAGCCGTTTGGCGCCAATCAGATCACATATGACGGTCAGGAGGGATTTTAGCCCTGGGACACCACCATGGAGATTCTCGTCAGCTGAATTGGGATGTGTTGCGTCTTTTGATTTGTCAAAGAATGTCTTCTCTTCGGGCGAATAGAATTGCCTGGCGCCAACCACAGAGTGCATATCAAAATTACAGCCGCATGTAGGATTCGAACCCACTACTTTCGGCCACCCGTAAGATTACCCTCACAAAGCCGAAAGCAGTGGGTTCGAATCCTACATGCGATTGTCATAAAAATTACCAGATTAATGTCGCTGTCCCTAGTGAACTTCTCTCTCATATATATGTATATATATATATATATATATATATATATATATATATATATATATATATATATATATATAAGACGACGAGATTCGAAGCTAGGATAGGACTGCATCCCTAATTCCTATATCACGCGAAGGC
>NC_134794.1:11021532-11026532 GCF_046742065.1 Oratosquilla oratoria
GTGTGTGTGTGTGTGTGTGTGTGTGTGTGTGTGTGTGTGTGTGTGTGTGTGTGTGTGTGTGTGTGTGTGTGTGTGTGTGTGTGTGTGTGTGTGTGTGTGTGTATGTGTGTGTGTGTGTGTGCATGTGTGTGTGTGTGTAATGTGTATATATGCAGCAAAAAGGGACAACAACACCCTATCCTTAGTGTTACTTTTAACCACCACCAAACCACAATGCCCATGGTGTTACTTCCAACTAACACGAAAGGGGAGAAACGTGACTAGTATCGATAGTGTAAGCGGAGAGGTATGAGATGCAAATACGAGATAAACTACAGTTAGTGACCGTGATTGTAATTAAATCAAACGAAACGTAATCAAATGATGTAACGCCATCCAACGCAGCTGCAAGCCCTTTAACAGCTGGACCTGCACGCACGCACGCACACACACACACACACACACACACACACACACACACACACACACACACACACACACACACACACACACACACACACACACACACACACACACACACACACACACAAACACGCTTGATGTCGCAGTGGTAGGGTTCCAGGCTACCACTACGGCGGTCCGGGTTCGAATCCCAAACAGGGTTGAAATAATTTTAGTATCGTTGCGCTGAGAGTCGTTACTCAAACTCTCGTGAGCGGGGAGTTGGGTGTGTGTGCGTGTAAGGTCACAGCGTTAATTTTAGATCGGTCATATATGAGCTCTGAGCTCTCTTCCGGGAGGATAATAGCTGTCGTTCACGAGTCCAGCACATGATCCAAGACCATGGTGTTTCACACACACACACACACACACACACACACACACACACACACACACACACACACACACACACACACACACACACACACACACACACACACACACACACACACACACACACACACACACACACACAATCCTAAATAATGAAGAAATTTTGAGAATCTACTGAGAAAACGTTCGTCCAAATCGTAAAAAGAAAAGAAAAAAGAAAATAGAGAAAATAGGTAGATAAAAAAATAGGCGAAAAATAGGTAATCATAATAGTTAATAGGTAAAAGAGCAACTAAATAGAAAATAAGTAAATATTTATTGACAAATAGATAAATAAACAAATAAACATACAAATAGACAAATAAGGATAAACGAATTAATTAATATATAAATAACTAGGTGGATAGAAAACAAAGGCAATAATACAATAAATGAATGAATAAATAAATACAAAGAAATCAAATGAATAAATCAAGTAAATAAATAAAATAGATAAATCAAATATATAAATAGAATGAATAAACAAATGTATACACAAAGAAATCAAAAACATATAAACAAACGAAATAATAAATAACAAAAAAAGAAAAAGAAAAAGTGAAGAGTGTGGGATGTGGTGAAATGTTAAAAAAAAAGAAAGAAAAAAGAAAAAAGAAAAGATGATCTTCGAGTCAACCTTCTTCGTGAGTCTACTTCGAAGATCTCGAAGAAGGAGATTCCTACTTCGAAGATCTCGAAGAAGGAGATTCCTACTTCGAAGGTCTTGAAGAAGGAGATTAGAAAGAAGGCAAGAACAAAGACCTTCGAGGCCCAGGGGGAGGCGGGGGAGGTAAATCTTGTACCACGGGGGACCGCTTCTTCCTCCTCCTCCTCTTCCTCCTCCTCCTCCTCCTCTTCCTCCTCCTCCTCCTCCTCCTCCTCTTCCTCTAAAGTTGAGGTGCCACAAGGATAATGCCAGGGGACAGGGAGGACGTGGGATCGGGAGGAGTTTTCAAGGAAGTCGGGTCAGAAGGTGTCACAAGAATGGCAAAGGGTGGGAGAGGGTAGGAGAGGGTGGGAGAGGGTGGGAGAGGGTGGGAGAGGGTGGGAGAGGGTGGGAGAGGGTGGGAGAGGGTGGGAGAGGGTGGGAGTGTGTGGGAGAGAGTGGGAGAGGGTGGGAGAGGTTGGCAAAGTGTGGAAGAGGGTGGGAGAGGATGGGAGAGGGCGGGGGAGGGTGGTAGAAGGTGGGAGAGAGTGGGAGAGGGTGACAGAAAATAGGAGAGGATAGAAAAGGGTGGTAGAGGATGGGAAAGAGTAGGATGGGGGTGGGAGGGGGTGGGAGAGTGTGGGAGAGTGTGGGAGAGTGTGGGAGAGTGTGGTGAAGCCCGTGGAAGCCCATTGTAATGACCCCTTAAGACAGCGGCTTCCAGTTTACAATGACACTAAGTATGTTACTCCCATTCAGAAAATGCTGTCAACATTGATATTATATATATATATATATATATATATATATATATATATATATATATATATATATATATATATATATATATTATATATATATATATATATATATATATATTATATATGTATATTATATATATATTATATATGTATATTATATATATATTATATATGTATATATTATATATATATATTTATTATTATATATATATTATATATATATATATATATATATATATATTGCTAAATTAAAATACTAGAGATATTTTCGTTAATTTATTGTGTTTGAACATTGTGCATCTCTAATGACTATTGCCAAAGTTATCGAGAACATCAGTGGAAATGCATTTTTGAAGCTAATTGAGGAATTCTTGGCTTTTGGATTTTCAGAATTCTTAACTTTTTTTTTCTATCGTCCCTCCATTATCCCCCGGAAAATGGTTGAATTACCCCCAGTTTGGGAACCACGGTCTTAAGAGGTTTTCGGGTGAAGAAAAGGTTGTTGGGAAATGCCGAAAATGAGGTAGGAATGTGTCATAAGGTGTCAGTGTGTCATAAGATACTCTACAGTGCCAAAACATTACGTGGAGTGACACGGACAAATGAACAACAACAGACCTACTGTCTCCTTACACGGCTGTTTCGGTACCTAATCTATCAATAACATTGTTATTGTTGTTGTTATTGTTATTGTTGTTGTTATTGTTACTATTATTACTATTGTTATTATTATCATTATTATTATTATTATTATTAATATTATTAATATCATTATTATCATTATTATAATTATTATTTATTTATTTATCTATTTTTTATAGAAGCTGGCTGGCTGAGTGGGTTAAGGCGTTGTTACTTGCGGAAAAGGTTGAGGGGTTGGCAGTTCGAACCCTGCCACCGGCGAAGTTGAACCAAGGGCATGTTTCATTAGATTCCACGCTATAAAGTCCTCTGTGAGGGGCACCGTCCTAGCCCTCCGATATGGGGAGTTTGTGACGTTAAACCATCATCATCATTATTAATATTATAAAAAATTTTTTGCTCGAGGAATGAAAAGGACTTAGAAGATGAAAAAGTGTCATAAGAAGCTGAAAAAGTGTCATAAGAAGCTGAAAAAGTGTCATAAGAAGCTGAAAAAGTGTCATAAGAAGCTGAAAAAGTGTCATAAGAAGCTGAAAAAGTGTCATAAGATGAAAAAGTGTCATAAGATGAAAAAGTGTCATAAGAAGCTAAAAAATTGTCACAAGCTGAAAAAGTGTCATAAGATGAAAAAGTGTCATAAGCAGAAAAAGTGTCATAAGAAGATGAAAAGTGTCATAAGATGAAAAAGTGTCATAAGAAGCTGAAAAAGTGTCATAAGGTATCATAATGTGTCATAAGAGGTGGCACAAGGTTCCAGAAGAGAGCCTGGGTTTTTTAAACGGGTGTCTGAATGTGTCTGAATGTGTCGGACAGTGTGAGAAAGTGTCAAAAGGCAACATGTCCTTGAATAACGAGAAAGAAACCTTCAAGTAGTCGAGTTGAACTAAGATGAAGAAAATAAATGAATAAAGAAAATAAAGAAAGAAAGAAAGGAAGGGAGGAATATGGAGGGAGGGGAAGAAACGACAAATGAAAGGGAAAGGGTAAGAGAAAGAGTAGAAAAAGGGAAAAGGAAAGGTAAATGAAAAAAGGAAAGGAAAAGGGAAGGTGGGAAAGAGAAGGTGGGAAAGGGAAGAAAGAAAATGAAAAGTGAGAGAAAAAAGGAGAAAGCAAGGAACGAAAAAATGAAAACCACAGAGAAAGGTGAAAGGAAAGGAAAGGAAAAGGAAAGGTAAATGGAAAAAGAAAGGAAAGGGAAAAAGGGATAAGGATGAAAAAGGGAAGAAAGAAAAGGAAAAGGATGAGAAAGACAGGAAGAAGGCAAGGAATAGGAAAACGAAAACCGAAGGAACAGGGGAGGGAAGGAAAGGGAAAAGAGAAGGAAAGGACGGGGAGGGTAAAGGAAAGGGCAAAGGGAAGGTAAGTGTGATGAAAGAATTGGATGAGAAAGAGGAAGAAACTAAGAATAGAAACAAGAGGAAGATAGGAAGAATTATGGAGATGGAACAGAAGGTGAGTAAAAGATTATAAAGGGAAGATAGGAACAAGGGGAGATAATAAGGAAAGGAGGAAGGGAAAAGAGAAAAGGGAAGTGGGCAGGGAGGAGAGGAGAAAGGGAAAAGGGAGGGAAATCAAAGGGAAGAGAGACCAAGAGAAAGTTAAATTAGGGTAAAACAAGGGAAGAGAAGAGAAAAAAAAAAAAAGGACAGAGACTGGAAAGGACGACACAGACGGAAAAGGCGATTTCAAGGTAATGGTCAAAGAAGGGTAAGGGTAAGGGGAGGGGTAAGGGGAAGGGTAAGGGGAGGGTTAGAGACGGGGAAGGGGAAGGGGAATGGGCTAGGGAGGCTTTCAGAAGGGAAGGAAATTGAAAGAGGGAGCTAGAGGACTGGTGAGTCGCGGAATACAATACATGTTGTTCGAGGCGACTGAAGTGTTTCAGCTGTTATTGTTGGTGGTGGTGGAGGGAGGGGACGTGGAGGTGGCAGATACAGTGGACGAGACATTGTGAGGGTTAGCAAGGGTGTTGATTGACTATTGGGTGAATGGGTGAATGGTCTCTGTGTGTGTGTGTGTATGTTTCCGTGTGTGTGTGTGTGTGTGCGTACATGCGCGCGTGTGTGTGTGTATGTATATGTGTGTATGTGCGTGTGTGTGTGTGTGTGTGTGTATGCGCGCGCGCGCGTGTGTGTATGCGT
>NC_134794.1:11034032-11036532 GCF_046742065.1 Oratosquilla oratoria
CTGGTGAGATGTAGAGGAGTTCAATTTATGTTCCTCTCCACGGCGCTGGAAAGGTAACGGGGAAAGTTTACAGGAGAAGAGTTCTGTTGGGGAAGAGTTCTGCAGGAGAAGAGTTCTGCAGAAGAAGAGTTCTGCAGGTGAAGAGTTCTGCAGGTGAAGAGTTCTGCAGGAGAAGAGTTCTGCAGGAGAAGAGTTCTGCAGGAGAAGAGTTCTGTAGGGGAAGTGTTCTGCAGGAGAAGAGTTCTGCAGGTGAAGAGTTCTGCAGGAGAAGAGTTCTGCAGGAGAAGAGTTCTGCAGGAGAAGAGTTCTGCAGGTGAAGAGTTCTGCAGGAGAAGAGTTCTGCAGGTGAAGAGTTCTGCAGGAGAAGAGTTCTGTAGGGGAAGTGTTCTGCAGGAGAAGAGTTCTGCAGGGGAAGAGTTCTGCAGGAGAGGCGAAAGAAATTGCTCTGATCTTCCTCTCCTTTTCCGTTCTGTAGATCTGTGGCAACAGTCAAACTACTTGGGAAGTCACGTGACCCCACACACTCCAAAGGGTCCCACACGACTCGATGGCGCAGTGGTAGCGTTCACGGCCGCCACTACGGCGGTCCGGGTTTGAACCCCAACCAGGGCTGAAATGATTTCAGAATCGCTGCGCTGCGAGTCGTTACTCCAACTCTCGTGGGCGGGGAGTTGGGTGTGGGTGTGCGTGTTAGGTCACAGCCTTACCCATAGATCGGTAATATATGAGCTCTGAGCTCTCTTCCGGGAGGGAAATAGCTGTTGATCACGGGTCCAACACGTGATCCAAGACCATGGTGAATACTCACACGAAGAGAGGTGCTGAAGCTCAAATTAGAAAAGAAAAGCACATATATAGGTAAATATATAGATCCGTAAGTAAATGAAGAAGTAGGTAGATAAAATAAGCCAGTAAATAGATATACAAATGATAAATAGATAAACAAACGAATTAATCGAGGAACAGGTGAATAAAAGGACAATTTACCGATGAAGAATAATTCAATAATCAAATAGATAATTGCAATTAGATATATGTATATGCAGATACAACAAATGAAGTGTTACCGAGACGTGGAGACAATTTAGGCAAAGGGAAAAGATGATGATAAGATTGTGTGGATGAATGTGCTTGTGCTTGCTTTGTACATTGTGCTCGTGCGGAGTGCTTGCGTGCCTGCGTGCGTGCGTGCGTGCATGCTTGCGTGTGTGCTGAATAACAATCTCTGTACACATTGAATTCATTCGGAAGAAGGAACGAAGAGACCTCACGTTCTCCGAAAACACGAGCTTCTTTTGGTTGACGTTTTTATGTCGCCGACGGAAATTTTGCTTTTGTGCGCTACGAGGAAGTTCGGAGGGGTGTATACAGTAGAGATGTCGCGTGTGGAATAGAGCTCCGGACATATCAGCTTGACACACCGTGTAAGAGGTGCAAGGAAACTTAAAGAAAAAAGTATATACATATTTTTTTCCATTTATCAACGACAATTCGCTTTAATTCTAAGCCATCAACATGGAGAACCTCGAGGAGGCCAACATACAGAAATTGAAACGTGGTACGGCCAAGGACTCGAACCTGGGCTATCACGTGACAAGTGTTAGTGACTTAACCGATTCCGTCATCTCTCTTGATGGCGCAATCGGTTAAATCACCATCACTTGCCACGTGCTAACTGAGGTTCGAGTCCTTGGCTGTACCATGTTTCAATTTCTGCATGTATGCCTCCTCGAGGTTCTCGATGTTGATGGCTTAGAATTAAAATGAATTGTGATTGATAAATGTTAACCTGTTCACTGGAACATTCTGACAGGTTGACGTAAGTGGAAGTAGGGAACACATGAGTCTTAGCCTGAGTTTATTCCTGACTAGTTTCGTAGGTATGCGAAATAACTCAGGAATAAACTCAGACTAAGACTCCCAAGTTGGTCGAAACGTTAGAGTAAATAAATTCCTAGATCATCTTCGTTTTACTATCACCCAATCTCTCCTTTGTCCTTTCTTCTCCACACACACACACACACACACACACACACACACACACACACACACACACACACACACACACACACACACACACACACACACACACACATATATATATATATATATATATACACATACATACATACATACATAAATATACATATAAACATATATATGTTGTAGCAGATTTAACTTCCACTGCTAATGACAACTTGTACCTTTATTTTTTTCTTTTGTTAAGCGATTTTTTTTTATCAGCCGCAGGAACAGCGCGCCGCAAAAAGAGCTTAACCACACATTCATTCCAGCCGTATGTTATTTCCGAGACAATATGAAAACGAACTAAAGAATATGACAAATGGCCGAAGACTTTTCCTCGACGCGGCGTTAATTTCAAAATGGATCGTACCCATCCGTTAAGATAATTTCCTAAGTGAACGTAAAATTACGTTCTTAAACATTCACGTGAGGGTTGGTGTGACGTGGGAAGTTTCGATCTCGCTTCGTAATGTGT
>NC_134794.1:11041532-11074032 GCF_046742065.1 Oratosquilla oratoria
TATGCTTATATACATACATACGTAGACATACATACATAGATCAATACATATATAAATACGTACATACATTACATACATACGTACATACATAGGTGCATACAACATACATTCTTACATATACATAGATTCACACATCCATACATACATAAATACATGCATTCATAAATACATACATTTATATACATACATACGTACATACATACATACATATATACATAAATACATACATTTATATACATATATATATACAGACACGTATGCATACATGTATACATCATCTATTGCAATATATTCGTTACGGATGATGAAATTGATCAGAGTTTTCCAGAAATTCAATTAAAGAAGCTCGCTGTTGTTTGTAAACAATTTCAATAATTTTTTTTTTCAAATTCAACTTTCATATCACAAAACTGTCCTTTTTTATCTCTCCAAATGCCTTTTCTGGCGTATCTAATCGTCTATTCCTATGATAAGATCTAATATTTGGCAAGGAATTTACTTTTTATCGACTCAGGATTCCTCTAGGTTGAATAAAATCGCCTGATTCGTAATCTAGAAGGAAACGTCTAAAGACACTAATTATATCCTGTTAGGTAGTTTATGGCTGATGAATTCAAAGTCTCACGCCAAAATTGACCTATTTGGCGGGAAAGGGCTGATATGGGGTATACACTGGGAGACGGTTCCCTGTAAACAAAGATGACACCTTTGCCCTGGGTGCACGGATAGTCATGGTCAGTGACAGTCACTAGTTGTCTTTGGTGTCGTAGCGGGACCTCACGTGATCTATGGGGAAGAAGAAGAGGAAGAAGAAGAAGAGGAGGAGGAAGAGGAAGAGGAACAGGAAGAATAAGAATAAGAACGCGAAGAAGAACGCAAAGAAGAACGCGAAGAGGAAGAACGCGAAGAAGAAGAACGCGAAGAAGAAGAACGCGAAGAAGAAGAACGCGAAGAAAAAGAACGCAAAGAAGAACGCGAAGAAGAACGCGAAGAAGAACGCGAAGAAGAAGAACGCGAATAAGAAGAACGCGAATAAGAAGAATGCAAAGAAGAAGAACGCGAATAAGAAGAACGCGAATAAGAAGAAGAAGAAGAAGAAGAAGAAGAAGAAGAAGAAGAAGAAGAAGAAGAAGAAGAAGAAGAAGAAGAAGAAGAAGAAGAAGAAGAAGAAGAAGAAGAAGAAGAAGAAGAAATAATCTCTAGATCCGGATTGTGAATCACTTCCGAAATAAAAATCCGAAAAAAATCCGCAAATTTGTTAACCATGAACACACGAGCAAACATGACCGTAAACATGACCTCCTTGGCAGCGATGACCAGGAACGGATTATTACGTCATTTATTAATCACCCCTTCCGTTCCGGGTGTCACTTTACCTTTTATTCAGTCTGGCTCTAAGCGATTTTATTAATCACGGTTTCACCTTTCAATAAAAAAGGATCCATAGCCGAGATCAGTTAACCCTACTCGTGCCTGGTAATACTTTTCCTTCTATTTCAGTTGTTTGTGTTTGTGTGTGTGTGTGTGTGTGTGTATGTGCGTGTGCGCATGTGTGTATGTATGTATGTATGTGTGTGTGTGTGAAAGTATGTGTATGTACGGTATGTATGCATGTATGTATGTGTGTGTGTGTGTGTGTGTGTGTGTGTGTGTGTGTGTGTGTGTGTGTGTGTGTGTGTGTGTGTGTGTGTGTGTGTGTGTGTGCGTGTATGTTTGATATATTTGGATGGGAATGTCTCGAGTAAAGGGATACTTGAACAAAAATAACGGTGGAAGGGGTGAGCAGGAGGGAGGACGGAAGTTGGGGAGGAGGAGGAGAAGGAGGAAGAGGAAGAGGAGGAGGAGGAGGAGGAGGAGGAGGAGGAAAGGGGGGCCGAGGTGAGGCATTTGAGGCAGGACAGCTCCGGTATCTAATTTCAATATTTTGACCAAGAGTTTTGTAACCGAGTCTAAATTAGATTTTGGTCACTGCCGAGAGGAGGAGGAGGAGGAGGAGGAGGAGGAGGAGGAGGAGGAGGAGGAGGAGGAGGAGGAGGAGGAGGAGGTGGAGGAGGAGGAGGGGGAGGAGGAGGAGGAGGAGGAGGAGGAGGAGGAGGAGGAGGATGCGGGGCGGGATGGGTCGGGTGTGTGTGTGTGTGTTGGGGGGATATTTTTTTTTCTCTTCTTCTAAAAAAGCTGGCGGCGCGGCCGTTATTGGGGGGCGAGCCGCCATGATCACGACGGTTTTTCTCTGTCTTGTACACCCGCGGTTAAAAGTCTGCGGCCATATTACGCGGCCGCGGTGATGGCAAACAACCGCGCGCGGTTTAATCCGCCGGCGGTGGAACGACGCACTTCCTAAATGCGGTTCCGTCTCGCTCACCTAACCTCGTTATGGGGTCTTTAACTGCGTGAGACTTAAGAAGTCACCGCTTTAGGGTCTTTTAGTGACACCCCCACGGACCAGGGTCACACAGGATACTCTTCATATTGGAAATTGATCTCCACTCGCAAAAAAAAAAAAAAAAAAAAGGCGATCATTTAGAGCTTCTGCAGATTTCTTTAGATATCTTCTTTTTCATATCCAAAACTCCAAGTCTTTGGCACAATGATGTTTCTAGGATAGAAGCGCTGTTTTTTTTTGTTCGAAAGGGCACGCCCCCTACACTGCCTAGTGTAGGCCTTATGGTCTCTTGCAGTCTCCTTCATTCTTACGTTCTTATGTAATTAAAATACTTTGATATTTGGTACAACAGGAGCTACGCTGGACGGCTGAGCGTCGACGGATTTAACATTGTAAATCGAATGTTATGATTAAGTTTCTGTGCTTTTCCGTGGCCCTTTATTGAGTATTTATTAATTTAATTCTTATTTTCTTGAGCCTGGGAACTCAATCTACTGACTTTATTATGGTGAAAACAGGACGATTTTATTCAGGTGAATGCACACAATGGGGTTATCTACAATTAGGTTTGACTCTGCTTGGTATATTTTCATATCACAAACTCCATTGTCCAGGTCATAAGGACAGTGTCTGAAGACTAAAGGACTTCTTTCGTTTTGAGGGACTGTTGCTCAGAGTAGAAGGATGTTTATCCTTAACCTCTGCGCAGGGACTAAGGTTCGAACCCGCACGCTTAACCTCACTCCGTGGTTGTAAGGGGCGCGCAGTACCATTGTACCACAACGGGGTTTCAGCTTCAGCGGGCTTCTCAGCCAGAGTGGGGCTCTGGTTTCCGTTTACTTGAAGCCCAATTCTAACTTCTAAAAGAGCTTTTCCCAGAATTATTCATATTTGTTTTACTTTATTTATTATTATTTATATTATCATATTTTTATTTTTATTTTTAATTTCATTTATTTATTATCATATAATTTTTCCGCATCTGACCTAGTTATGGACCAAAAGGTTACCTGTTGGCATGCTCCTCCTTTGTAATCCTTTGTAAAGATTGCAAAGACATTACTGTCTCGAGTTTGAAAATTTGCGAATTTTGCGAGACAATCGTGTCTGGACGTGTTCACACCATTAACGTGGTTACTGGAATTAAGCATTCAACATATAATTCCTCATAAACCAATGGTTTATTTACGTATGTTTTTCTGAATGTCGCAAGACGATTTAATAAATCTGATTTTCCGCCTCCTATCTCGTTACTCCTGTACACGCGCTCAGCCTGTACCTCCTGTCTATCTGTCTGTCTGTCTGCCTGTCTACCTGTATGTCCGTCTATCTCTGTGTTGGCTTCTTTCTATTTAACTGTTCTATTTCTGCCACTCTCCCTCTCTCTGCCCATCGATTTTTCATCGCTTTTTCCATGGCTGACACCATGGTTGACTTCTCTCTCTCTCTCTCTCTCTCTCTCTCTTTCTCTCACACATACAAACACACACATACACTCTTTCTCACTCTATTTCCGTTCATACATACACGCATGCACCTATATATATATATATATATATATATATATATATATATATGTACAAATGAATACATAAATACGCATATGCAGATATAAACATAGATAAATATACACTTACAGGTACATGTATATGTACATACACACACACACACACATATATATATATATATATATAAACATAAACAAATATATATATGCATATTCATATATATGTATGTACAAATGAATACTTATATACTCATATGGAGATATAAACATAGATAAATATACACTTACAGGTACATGTATATGTACATACACATATACATACATATATATATATTATATATATATACATATACATATATACACATATATATATATACATACATATATATATATATATATATATTATATATATATGCATATATATACATGTGTGTGTATACATATACATATATACATATACATATATAATATACATATACATATACATATACATATACATATACATATACATATACATAAACACATTTGCATATACAGACACATACACCCTGGTTGCATCCTCTTGTAAGCCGCCCCTATTAGTCTAGCCTATTTGTCAGCATCGCGGCGGTGACAGTAATCCAGCGTTCGCGTTTTCACGCGCGTCCCTTGCCTGTTGTGTCTCCAGGTCCATTTTCTATTACGTAGACTTCCGTTTTCTATGAGACTCATTCTCCTCGTGAGCCTTTGTCGAGCGCCTCACGTTCCATTTATCATCTCACGTGTTCTTGTGGTCTCACTCCAACCCGTTTTCTTTACAAATTTTTTCTTTCTTTCCCTCTTTGTGTTCTTACAATTCACTTTCGTATGTGGACCTGTATCAGGTTTTTATTCTGTTACAGTTTCTTAAAAGTTAATAATGTGAGGATTTACCGAGATTAGATTTATTTCAGTTTGAATAAAATACCCTTTTCGGGAACCAAGATAAAATACATGATACATTAGTCGGAGTGAAAAAAAAAAAAAAAATGAATAAATAGAATAGATAAATAAACAAATAAAAATAAAAATAACAAATAAATAAATAGATAGATAAATAAAAAGAAATAAATAAACAAATAAATGAATGAATAAATAAATAAATAAATAGAAATAAATGAAAATAAATAAATAATGATAAAAGAAATTTTTTTTTTTTTTGGATAGCTATGAGTTTCCCTTCAAACGGACAAACTATTTTGTCAAACCCACATCCGATTTTCTATGATAGATTGCCCTTTCAGACCAACAAGTCACAGCTGAAGAAAGAAGTTTATCAAGAACCTATGATCAGTCGTTCTTTTTCCTTTTTATTTTTGTTTTCGTCAGGCTATTCTATTTATGCACGTGGTGCCCCGTCGGTGGTGGACGAAGCAAATGCGTTCCAGGCCATTGCCAGACCTCGTTGTAATCCACACCAGTTGAAGACTTCCTTTCTCCCTCTCTCTCTCTCCACCTCTCCTCTTTCCCGCTTTCTCTCTCTATCTCTCATCTTTTTCCTCCTTTCTCTCTTTTCTCTCTCTTTCTATCAACTGTTTTCCCCGTCTCTCTTTCTCTCTCTCTTTTCTTTTTCTCACCTTTCCTTCTTTCTCTTCATCTCTCTCTCTCTCTCTCTCTCTATCACTCCTCTTTCCCCTTTTCTCTTTCTATCTCTCATATTTTTCCTCCTTTCTCACTCTTTTTTCTCTCTGTCTATCAACTGTTTCCTCCTTTCTCTCTCTCTTCTCTTTCTCTCTCATCTTTCCTTTTTTCTCTCTCTCTGCTCTCTCTCTCACTCTCTCTTTTCCTATTTCCCTCACTATCTCAATGCGTCTTTTTTCTCCTCTTCCTCCTCCATCTTACCCTCGTATGGAATATTGACCGTATTATTTTATGCATTTAACATTCTAGGAACTTTAGTCTGTTTTCTACACACAGGAATCTTTCCCTTCCTGTGTAGATATTCATATTCCTAAGCTTGTGACTTTGCACGTTAGTAAAACTGTTCGGTTCTTCCGAAACTACACCTTGAAGACAAAGAGTAATCCAGAGTTTATGGTTCCTATTCACGCTTGCTTGGCAACGTTTCCAGACACTCAACTTATCATCAAGCTAGACGCGCGTGTATAGATTTTCTCTGTCTCCAGCTCTGTCGTTTCATCTCTCCACTGCGATCACTTTAAATATTTCTATTTATGTCAAGAATCACAATCTTAACAAAGGTTATAGGACTCACCTCCATCCATTCTTTGACTACGATGACACATTTCCAGGATTTATCCTTTCTAGACGCTAGACGACTCTATTCATCATCGACACCCACACCTCATTCGATTCCTCACAGTCGAAATCTCCCATCATTCGCGTCATCGTTTTGCCTTCTCACCAACTCCCCACCACGTTGACGCCTGTTCCTCTTGTCCTAAGTCTTCCCTCACCTCCTCCTCCTTTCTCTCACTCCTTCCTCTTCCTCCTCTCTCCTCTCCCTCCTTCCTCCACCTCCTCCCCTCCCACACCCTCACCGCCGAGATGCCGAAAACTGCTGTATCAGCGTAGACGTCAGACAGCCAGGGGCTTTATAAGCTGCCGCCTTTGGTGACAATCTAGAAGGCATGTGGGACAAGAGGACGCACCAAATCTCCCCTTAGCCAATGTATTGGGATCTGTACGGACAACTTCAGAAACTTGTTTATGGCAGTATGTGTTCAGATGTACATTTGAATAATTCATATATAAATACGTATGCATGCATATGGTAGCAATATACTCATCTGAATATATTTTCATAGACTCATGTGTCCAGAAATACATATGTACACACGTACACCTTTATAAATATATATACATATTTGTGTATACATATAATACATAGGCACATACATACATACATACATACATACATACATACATACATCAGTACATACTAGCATACATACATACAGACATATACATGCATACATAAGTAATATACGAGTAGGTATATACATACACATATTTACATACACATATTTACATACATTCTCGTACATACAAACATACATATATACGTACAATAAGCAATTGCATTTGTCCATATGAATATACTCGTACATAAATGTACACATGCAGTCTTTCTGCATGTATACACTTATACATACAAAAATATACACTTGTAAGTTGCCTCAATTTCTAAGAACTTGAACTTCTGATATTTTCTAATAAGCTTTGAGAGGATTGTATCTCAGAGTTGTAAATATAAGACGCTAAAGTGTCTTGCAATCTCGTAGAGCTAATCATATCGTAAAATTATGACGCAAAGAAATACATTTCGTATTCTCAGAAAGGAAGAAAGAAAAGAAAGAAAAGAAAGAAAAAGAAAGAAAGAAAAAGAAAGAAAAAATTATATATATATATATATATATATGTATATATATATATATATATATATATCAGCGAATGACCATAAGGGCAATCAATTACTATATGCATCACATATGTACTGTATATACATATAATTATGCAAAGATGTATACAAACATGCATGAGGACACACACCTGCACACAGACACACGCATGTACGGACACACACACACACACACACACACACACACACACACACACACACACACACACACACACACACACACACACACACACACACATATATATATATATATATATATATATATATATATATATGTATATGTATATATATATGTAATGCAATGTGTTTATAATATTGCGTGTTCTTATGCACGAGGACATGTTTATGTGCGTGTAGAAATCGTGTTTGTAATCTCGTGACTATGCATGACTTGAGCCATCCATCATATAATTATAGTTCGTTGAACCACGAATCTACAGCACGCTTGGAACAGCCTCAAGGCTCAGCAGCTGACCACGGAGTGTTGATGCAGCTGCCGAATTTGGTACCGAAAGACGAAAAGCGGTTTTATTCAGATGAACTGTAGGGATTGGGGATTCGGGATGTCTGTTGGGAGTAGATAATGTTTCATGGTTTTATCTCATGTTATATTTATGTTATATATATATATATATATATATATATATATATATATATATATATATATATATATATATATATGTCTAATGTTATCCTTATGTTATATTTCTATTAACGTCTTATTAATTGATATGTGGAGTTGTACATTGGACAACCAATCTTATACCTCTGACGCTGCTGAGCTGGACTCCTAGGACCATAGAGGGAGTTATAAAGGGAGTTATTGGGGAGGGGGAGCCCTGGAGTATAGGTACTCAGAAGTCACATCACTCCAGCAGGAGTCTGTCTTCGGATGAAGATTGCACCTTTGCCTTGCTTGCTCGGAGAGCCAGCGTAGAGTCCATCACACGCGACTTAAGTGAGTTCTTTGAGTAGAATCGACTTAGGTTAAGATATTTTATTTTTTGAGTTTCAAAATGTCAAATCACCTTTGTGTCGTATATTATCAGATAATTGTTGAATTGGTCTTAGGGAGGTCTATAATCCTGTGAGCAAAGTCGTTTTCCAGATTATGAAATTCGTAACATTTGACGACGATCTTGAATGTGTGACGAGAAGGTGGGGGGGGGGAGCTTAAAGGGTAATTGGGACTTGAGCCTTTGGAACCACGAGGCAGGGTCCTTGACGAGCAACCCACAGTGACACACTATACGCAAAGAGAATTCTCTCTCTCTCTCTCTCTCTCTCTCTCTCTCTCTCTCTCTCTCTCTCTCTCTCTCTCTCTCTCTCTCTCTCTCTCTGTCTCTCTTTTTGGCAAAGAATTTTTTTTTTTGGGAGGGCTGGAAGACTATTTCTGGTGTGGGGGTTGGGGCGTTAGTGGGGTGAACTAGAAGAGGGGTGGCAGTAAAGTGGGAGTTTAAAACATACTGGATAAAAGAAAGGAGGGGGAAGAGGGATGAGAAGGGTAAGGAAAGAAGGGGAAAAGAGGGAACGAAGGAGAGAGAGGGTGTGGGGGAAGGATATAATATATATATATATATATATATATATATATATATATATATATATGTACATAAACGGTGTGTGTGTATTAGTAGGTATAGGATTGTAGGAGAGAGGGCAAACGCAGAGTATGGGATCCAAAATACTTAACGTTTCGCCCAGCAGTGCTTCTTCAGAAATAACACAGTGGAGAAACATCTCATACATTGCTGTTCCAGTCGTTGCTGTTTTTACTCAGGTATAGGATTAAGTATTCGTTAAAATTCAAAATGAGAGAGAGAGAGAGAGAGAGAGAGAGAGAGAGAGAGAGAGAGAGAGAGAGAGAGAGAGAGAGAGAGAGAGAGAGAGAGAGAGAGAGAGAGAGAGAGAGAGAGAGAGAGAGAGAGAGAGAGAGAGAGAGAGAGAGAGAGAGAGAGAGAGAGAGAGCCAGAGGGAAGCATCAGCCGAAATTGGCGCTCCGCATTTTCCGATCAAAGGCCGAAATGGCCAAAACCAACCAGAGGCGAAAGAAATTTACGGAGAAAAAGTCCTAAAATCTCCAAGAGAAGGAGAAAATGTCCGCATGTTTTGGTCGTGTTTGACTGCTTCGGGTCATAAGCGAGACGGGTTTCGAAAAACGAGGGAGAGAGAGGAGCAGGGAGAGAGAGAGGAGCGGGGGAGAGAGAGAGAGCGAGTGGGGGAGATAAAAACGGGGGGGAGGGAAAGAGGAGGAGGAGATAAGAAAATATAATCAGAATTCGTATTTTTAATTGGCGTCCTGTCATACGCTTTCAGTCCCGAAAATCTGATTTGACTTTATTCGCGGGAATTTTTCCCTTTTTTTTCTTTCTATTCGCGGAAAATTGTCCTTATTCGCGGAAAATTTTCCTCATCCGCGGAAGTTTTCTTCCAATAACGAGACCTCGAACGCCAGTGTGCAAACACTGTATCGGGAGGGGAAGAAGAAAAATGGCGGAGGGAGTTCTGGCGTGGAGGGGGGGAGGTGGGGGAAGGACGGAGAGAGAAAGTGGGGGTGGGGGTGGGAGAGGAGGGCAAGAGGAGGGCGAGGGGGCGAGAGAAAAACCCGGGCGCATTATCAGGCGACAGGAACGTGGACTTCGGGGGGTAAGAAGGGCATCGGGCCGCCTTCGTTGTCACCGCCGTCAGATCGATTCACGGCTGCGTTGGCCTTCGGCAGGAGGAGGAGGAGGAGGAGTAAGAAGAAGAAGAAGATGAAGATGAAGATGAAGAAGAAGAAGAAGAAGAAGAAGAAGAAGAAGAAGAAGAAGAAGAAGAAGAAGAAGAAGAAGAAGAAGAAGAAGAAGAACGCGAAGAAGAAGAACGCGAAGAAGAAGAACGCGAAGAACGCGAAGAAGAACGCGAAGAAGAAGAACGCGAAGAAGAAGGCGAAGAAGGCGAAGAAGGCGAAGAAGGCGAAGAACGCGAAGAACGTGAAGAAGAAGAAGAAGAAGAAGAGGGAGGAGGAGGGTGGAGGAGGAGGAGGAAGGGGGGAAGACGCTGTCGTCTTTTCCTAAGCCACGACATTGGCCTTCGACAGCGCTGAGTTGGGGAGGCTGAAGGAAGAGGAGGTAGAAGAAAAGAAGGAAGAAGAGGAGGAAGAGAGTTGGGGCGAGGGAGGGGGGTTTAAAGGAGAAGGAAGAGGAGAAAAAAGAAAAGAAGGAAGAAGAGGAGGAGGGAAGAGAGGAGGAGGAAGAGATGGAAGAAGGAGGAAGGAGGATGAGGAGGAGTTAGAGGAAGAGGACAAGGAAAGAATAAGGGAAAATAGGAAGAAGAAAGTGGCGAGGGAAAGGAAAAAGGGAGGGGGGCTAGGGGAAGGGAAGAGTGAAGGGAGGGGGTGAGGAAGAGTGAAGGGAGGGGAAGAGGAAGAGAGTGGGGGGATGGGAGGAGAGGAGGGAGAAGGTTCGTGACATAGATGGTGGTTTGGTGTATTTTCCTCCTAAGCCACGAAAGTGGCCTAAAACAAGAGGAGGATGCGGAGGATGAGAAGGAGAGGAAGGAAGAGGAGAAGGAGGAGGAGGAGAAGGAAGAGGAAGAGGAGGAGGTGGAGGAGGCGGAGGAGAAGGAGAAGGAAGAGGAAGTGGAGGAGGAAGAGGAGGGGAAGAGTAGGAGAAGGGAGAGGAAGAGAAGACGTTGGGGGAAAAGGAGGAGGAGGAGGAGGAGGAGGAGGAAGAGGAGGAGGAGGAAGAGGAGGAGGTGGCGGAGGAGGAGGTGGCGGAGTAGGAAAAGGAGGAGGTGGCGAAGAAGGATGTGGCGGAGGAGGAGGATGTGGCGGAGGAGGAGGAGAAGAGGAAGAGGAGGAGAAGAGGAAGAGGAGGCGGTGGAAGAGGAGGCGGTGGAAAAGGAGGAGGAGGAGGAGGAGGAGGAGGAGGAGGAGGAGGAGAAGGAGGAGGAGGAGGAGAAGGAGGAGGAGGAGGAGGAGGAGAAGGAGGAGGAGGAGGAGGAGGTGGAGGAGGAGGAGGAGGAGGAGGAGGAGAGTTTGGTGTCTTGTATTCCTGAGCCACAAAGGGGTCTCCTGAGGAGCTGGATCTCCGGCCGGCGTTCTTTATGGCTTCCAAGTTATCTCCATTTATCCTTTCATCGGTCTCTGCACTCTACCGATTTTCTCTCTTTCTCTCTCTCTCTCTCTCTCTCTCTCTCTCTCAGACGACTTTATTCAGTCGTGTGGTTGCCCGCAATTCGCCGAAGGGTGACCTCGTTTGACCTAAGAAGGGTGACCTCGTTTGACCTAAGATGGATGACCTCGTTTGACCTAAGAAGGATGATCCTTCAACTTCGGGGAAACTCTATTTACCTGTTTGTTTATTATTTAACTTTACCTATTTACTTATTTATTTTATTTATGTTATTGTTTTATTCATTTATTTGTTATTAATGTTATTATTATCTATATTTATTTATTCATTTATCATTATTATTGATATCTATTCATTTATTTATCTATTTAATCATTTATCATTGTTATAAACTTTCGCATCCGACCTATTTATGGACCAAAAGGTCTCCTATCGTCATGCACCTCCTCTGTAATCTTTCGTAAATTCTACCCAACGCCTGACATTTTTATTCCTTATTGGCGTAACTTCGGGACAGCAAAGCGGATCAAAATACCTTTTTCCTTTTCGTTCCAAAAAAAGCCTCATTAACTAGATCCAATCGTTTGAAATTAACCATAAAAACATCTATAGATTACGCCAAAGGGATTTACGGTACTGTAACTAACCAGTACAAATGTCTTTCCTATACTATTAAGTGATAGGAAGAGGCGTGGTAGGGTGTGATAACAGTGTAAAAAAAAAAAAAAAAGGCCTTTAGTGATTTAACGGAGCGTGTAGGATTTAATGAAATTAGTGACTTCCATGAGAATGGGTCTTCTTAATGTATTTAGTGGCGGTGGTAGGGCGAGTGGCGGAAGGATATACTCCACTGACGATAAGTTAGTGGAGTTTGCTTAGCTTCCAGCGCTTCTATCCTGAAGGGTCAAGGGTGTCGTTACTTGCGGTGACAGCCGAGGGTATGGCGGTTCGAATCCTGTCACCGGCGAAGATGAACTATGCGGGCGTCGTTACATGTGATAAAAGTCGAGGATATGGCGGTTTGAATCCTGCCACCGGCGAAGTTAAACCATGCGGGCGTCGTTACTTGCGGTGCCAGCCGAGGGTATGGCGGTTTGAATGCTGCCACCGGCGAAGTTGAGCCATGCGGGCGTCGTTACTTGCGGTGAAAGTCGAGGGGATGGCGGTTCGAACCCTGCCACCGGCGAAGTTGATCCAAGGGCATGGTTCATCAAATTTCAAGCTACAATGTCCTCTGTGAGGGGTACCGTATTAGCCTCCAGAAAGGAGAGAATTTGTGAAATTGAACCATATCATCATCATCATCATCATCATCATCATCATCATCATCATCAAAATCATCATTATCATAAATTAAAGAATGCTACGTGCCTCTGGTCCCTGGGGGTGTTACCAGTCTTGTGGTGGTGTGCTACGTTCGGCATCCTCCCGACTCGTGATTGCGGAGATTCGGGTTTGAGCCCTAACGGTTGCTGGTGACTGCCACTCGCCATCACCAAGAATATAGAGCCAACATGGCGGCTTCGATCGAAATCTCAGCGCCTTCCGGGTAAAGCTCAAAAACTTTTTTTTTTTTTTTTTTTGAGGGGGGGTCCGACCCCTACGCCGCAAGGTGGCAAGTGGAGGACGAGCAGGAGGAGGAGGACGAAGAGGAAGAGGAGGAGGAGGAGGTGGAGGACTAGAATGAAGGTGAGGATGAGGACGAGGCGAAGGAGGAAGGGGAGGAAGAGGAGGAAAACGAGGAGGAAGACGAGGACGAGGACGAGGACATGGAGGAGGAGGTGGAGGAGGGCGAGGAGGATGAGACGAGGAGAAGGAAGACGACGACGAGGAGGACGAGCAGGAGGAGGAGGAGGAGGAGGTGGAGGTGGAGGTGGAGGAGACGAGGAGGAGGAGGAGGTGGAGGAGACGAGGAGGAGGAGGGAGACGAGGAGGAGGGGGGAGACGAGGAGGAGGAGGGAGACGAGGAGGAAGACGACGAGGAAAACGAAGAAGAGGAAGGAGGAGGAGGAGGAGGACCTGGAGGAGGAGGATTAACTGCGGTGACGTAAGCGGTTGCGTCTGGTTCCTGCAGAAGCGTTGCCGAAGAACGTCGGTCCTCCGGGGGTGTCGCGCGAAGGAGGAGAAGGATTTAGTGCCTCTGAATAATGCAGGACTTTGTAGTCAGGACTGAATGTCGGTCTCCAAGCCGCAGGAATAATCCAGGGCCTGATAGGAGACCAAGAATAGTAAAGGTTCCTGACAGGAAGGATAGTACAGGACCTCTTGGGAGACCAGGAACAGTCGTATCCTGAGAGGATGGAATGGAGAACACAGGATCTCGAAGGAGTTTAGGATTGGTTGATTAACTCTCATAAAAGGCTATTAATAGTCAAGGACCTGATAGGAGAGGATAGTCTAGGACCATGTAGGGGTTCAGAAATAGTCAATGTCCTGACAGGAGGAAAGGGATAGTCGTATCCTGAGAGGATGGAATGGAGAACACAGGATCTCGAAGGAGTTTAGGATTGGTTGATTAACTCTCATAAGAGACTATTAATAGTCAAGGACCTGGTAGGAGTGGATAGTCTAGGACCTTGTAGGTGTTCAGAAATAGTCAATGTCCTGACAGGAGGAAAGGGATAGTCCAGAATTTGGTCAGGAATAAGGAATAGTTTAGTTCCTGATAGACGACAATAAAGTGCAAGGCTTAATGTAAGATAGAAATAGTCCTGTTTATAGTAGAAAAAATATCTAGTTTTTGAAAGATTAGGAATAGTTCTGTACCTGGTAGGCGAGAAGGAATAGTTCAATAGCTGATTGGGGAACAGGAATAGTACGGGACCTGGGAGATAGTTCATAAATGAACAGGAACTATTTTGAACGTAAGTCTGAATGATTCGATAATAGTGAAGTAGTTCATTACCTTGTCCACTGCTTCTGACCCAGGCCAGTGGACAAGATGCATAGATGACCCGTCATCCAGGGGGTGCCAAGGTAAGAGGGAGGGAAGAGGGTAGAGGGGAGTGGAGTATGTAGGGGATGGAATGGGTGGGAGTGGTTTCTATGCCTTTGTCTTTTGGATACCTCCCGTGTAAAGGGGAGAAAAGTCTTTGGTATATGTATGTATGTATGTATGTATGTATGTATGTATGTATGTATGTATGTATGTATGTATGTATGTATGTATGTAGTTCATTACCTGACATTTATGCAGGAAGGGTGAGGAAGGTATTTGAAGGGGCTATCACACTGGGCTATTTTTCTCCAACCTCCGATTAATCGGCGGTACCACCCACCTCCAGAACTTTTTTTTTCGCCGGAAAATCACTTATGACAAACTATTTTGTTTCCTCAACAAAAATACATAGAATGTCATTTGATATGTCGGAGGAAAATCGTCTTCCTCCAGCAGATCAGATTCCTTCCAGGAAGCTACGGACTTCAAATTTGCTCCAACAGTCGGAGGAAAAGTAGCCCAATGTGATAACGCCTTCAACAGTGACGAATAAAAACGAGTTCACACCAGGAGGCACTTAGCCGAAGCCAATTTCGTCACTTTTGCCCCTATGTACTCATATTGCCAGGACAAGTGGCAGTCACTGGTGATTGCGGGATTCGAACTCAGGCCTGACCATATTACTTGATACTTCGGTTACCTTTATTCGACGTGTGTGTGTGTTTATCCCATCTGCCGCCATGCGATTTTATTAAGTTTGAAGAACCTTTCTTAAGGACTCTGAAAAGTAAAAAAAAATATTTGCGCTAATACCCTGGTTACCTTATACGATCCTTACGGTTACTTTGTCCCTTGCCATGGTATTCTATTCAGCTGAGGGAACGCCCCGCGGGTTCCAAGTTGACACGGTGTGTGCAAGGGTGACAGTAACGCAATCGTACAGAAACACGAACGGAGTTTATGAACGCAGTGAGTTTGGGGAATAAGAAAGACTTTCCTCTATTGTGTCGGCCTCCGGGATCTGCTGAGGTGAGCGGACCATTCTGTTGTGTTACGAGGTGAGGAGGAGGAGGAGGAGGAGGAGGAGGAGGAGCAAGAATAGGAGGAGGAGCAAGAATAGGAGGAAGAGAAAGAGGAGGAAGAAAATGAAGAGAAAGAGGAGGAAGAAAAGGAGGAGGAGGAGGAAGAGGAAGAGGAGGAGGAAGAGGAAGAGGAGGAGGAGAGAAAGGAAAGAGAAGAGAGGAGAGATGATGAGGAAGAAAATGGAAACGAGAGAAGGATAAGAGAGAGGGGAGGGGGAAGAAAGTAGAAGGAGGAGGAGGAGGAGGAGGAGGAGGAGGAGGAGGAGGAAGAGGAGAAGGAGGAGGAGGAGGAGGAGAAGGAGGAGGAGGAGGAGGAGGAGGAGGAGGAGGAGGAGGAGGAGGAGAGGGAGCAGGCGAAGGAGAGGGAGCAGGAGGAGGAGGGGGAGCAGGAGAAGTAAGGGAGGAAGAGCAGGGAAAGGAAAAGGAAGAGTAGTAGATGATGAGGGAGAAGAAGTAGAATAGAGGGAAGGAAATTGAGGGAGGAGAAGAGGAAGAAGGAGAGAGAAATATGAGTAGGAGGAGAGAGAGGAAGAGGGGAAGAGAGAAGGAGAGAGGAGGGAAAGAGGGGAGGAGGAAAAGGAGGAAAAGGAAAGAAAGGGGAGAATCTTCGTAAGAAGAGGGATATTAGAAGAAAGGAAAGAGGGGAGGAGAAGGGGAGGAGGGTGGAAGAATGGGGAGGAAGAGGTGAAAAAGAAGGCAAAGTAAGGAGAGAAAGAGGAGAGAAGAGAAGGAGAGGAAATGGGAGAGGGAAGGAAAATTAAGGGACAGAAAATAAGAAGAGGAAGATGAAGAAGAAGAAGAACGCGAAGAAAAACGCGGAGAAGAAGAAGAAGAGGAAGAGGAAGAGGAGGAAGAGGAGGAAGAGGAGGAAGAAGAAGAAGAAGAAGAAGAAGAAGAAGAAGAAGAAGAAGAAGAAGAAGAAGAAGAAGAAGAAGAAGAAGAAGAAGAAGAAGAAGAAGAAGAAGAAGAAGAAGAAGAAGAAGAAGAAGAAGAAGAAGAAGAAAATGAACAAACTGGAGGGATGACGGAAAGGAATAAAAGAGGAGAAGGCAAGAAGACAAAGAAAACGGAGAAAGAGAGAGAGAAGGAAGAAAATATGAGATGAAGGCGAGAAGGAAGAAGAAAACGGGGCGAAGGACAAATGTGAAGAAAACGAGGGACAAGAGGAAAATGGAAAAGAAGAAAGAAGAAAAAGTAAAATGAAAGTAAAAGAGAGGACAAAAAGAGAGTCAAAGGGAGTGCGAAAGGCCAAGAAAAGGGAGAGAGAGAGAGAGAGAGAGAGAGAGAGAGAGAGAGAGAGAGAGAGAGAGAGAGAGAGAGAGAGAGAGAGAGAGAGAGAGAGAGAGAGAGAGAGAGAGAGAGAGAGAGAGAGAGAGAGAGAGAGAGAGAGGAAAGGGGAGAGAGGAAGAGAGAGAAAGAAAGAGAGGAAGAAAGAGTGGAAGAAAGAGTGGAAGAAAGAGAGGAAGAGAGGAAGGAAGAGAGGAAGAAAAAGAGGAAGAAAGAGAAAGAGAAAGAAATAAAGATATGGAGATGGAGAGGAAGAGGATATCACTCTCACTCTCACTCATTTTCACACCACTCTCACTCACTCTCACTCTATCAGTTACTGTCCCCCTCAACTCTCACTCTCTCTTGTTGCGAGTTGAGTTAGGAGGTATGAGGGATCCTTAAGCTTGAAATACAGCTTCGGACCTCGTTGAGGTGGTTTCTGCAAACGCCGCCTTCGGTGGCTTCGGCGGTGGCTGGCGGCGGCGGCGGCGGCGGGGGGCTTTGTCGGCGGCAGATAGCGTCGATAGGTGGAAATGGCTTTTATGAGAGATGGCTTTTTGAGGGAGCGGACATTTTGCGGGAGATGGTTCCCGTGTGAAGGGTGAGGCGTCCTTTACAGGAGATATATCTTTGGAGGAATTGACTTTTTTCTTTATTTTTTATTTATTTTTTTTTTATTTTTTTTTTAGATTTGTTGTTGAAGGAGAGGCCTATTTTGAGGTAGATGAGGGTTTTTAGGGTAGAGGGCGCTTTGAGGACGGGTGGATTTTGTGGGAAATTATTTGAAGAGAGTTTATATAGGAAGTTATATGTTGAGGATGAATCGCGTTTTGAAGAAGGCAATGTTCGTTGATGTAGAAGAGGGATACTACGAGGAAAATGTTTATATGAGGAAGATGGCTTACTAATGGAAATGTCATCTTCCGCCTCTGAGGTTTCAATTTAACCAAAGAGAGAGAATTTTCATTAGCTGATGGTGGGGGTTGGGTAGTTCTGTGTACAAAAAAAAAAAAAAAAAAAAAAAAAAAAAGTAAATAAAAAAATAAATAAATAAATAAATAAATAAATAAATAAATAAATAAATAGATAAAATAAGATAAAAATGAAAAATGAGTCAACAAAATAAAAAAAAATTAAATGAAATAAAATAATAAATAAATAAATAAAATAAGATAAACAAATAACATAGAATAAATAGATAAATATAAACCAATAAAAATAAATAAATGAATAAATAAAAATGAACTAAAAAAAATTCAACAGTGTTGCATATCCATGATTTGATTCCAACTAGCTCCAGGCGATTTAATTCAGTTTAGGAAAGATTCTAAGTTGATGGGATTAGAGAGCCTGGCATCCCAATCTAGGGATGGTCTGAGCCTAAGACTAGCTATAAAGGTCTTTTGTTGAAAGCCCTATGGTCGTTTGAAGCCTTAGTAGTCTAAAGTTAAGCGACTGACTTGTGGCGGAGGGGGGTGAGGAGGGGAGGGGGAGAAGGGGGAAGGGGAGGGGGGAAATGGGGAAAGGGAGGGGGGAATTAGGGGGGAGATGAGGTGGGGGAGGTCATTCAGTTGAACAGAATATCTTATTAATAAAATATTCAAAGGCACGACTATAACCAAACGTTTTTTATATTTCATATACTTAACTCTAAGGAATCTTCCTAACTGAATAAAATCGTCTAAGAAAATAAAATAAAATAAAATAAAATAAAATGGAAGATGCAACCACCAAGACCAAACCGTAAATCAAGGGAGAAAAACGTTTTTCTAAACGTTTCCGTGACGTCATTGTTCCTCAAGAGGAATTTGCGTCACAATGTGGCTAAGAGAGGCCGTGATGGTGGAAGGTGGCTGTGGAAGGTGGCTGTGGAAAGTGGCTGTGGTAGGAGGCTGTGGTGATAGAAGATGTCTATGGTGGAAGAAGGTTGTCGTGGTGATAGAAGGAGGGAGTGGAGTTAAAAGGTGGCTGTGGAAGGTGGCTGTGGAAGGTGGCTGTGGAAGGTGGCTGTGGAAGGTGGCTGTGGAAAGTGGCTGTGGAAGGTGGCTGTGGAAGGTGGCTGTGGAAGGTGGCTGTGGAAGGTGGCTGTGGAAGGTGGCTGTGGAAAGTGGCTGTGGAAGGTGGCTGTGGAAAGTGGCTGTGGAAAGTGGCTGTGGTAGGTGTCTGTGATGGTGGAAGGTGGCTGTGATGGTGGCTGTGATGGTGGAAGGTGGCTGTGGAAGGTGGCTGTGATGGTGGAAGATGGCTGTGATGGTGGAAGGTGGCTGTGGAAGGTGGCTGTGGAAGGTGGCTGTGGAAGGTGGCTGTGGAAGGTGGCTTTTGAAAGTGGCTGTGTTAGGTGGCTGTGGTGATAGGAGATGGCTGTAGCGGTAGAAGATGTCTATGATGGAAGAAAGTGGTCGTGGTGACAAAAGGAGGGAGGGGAGTTAGAAGGTGGCTGTGTGATAGAAAGTGGATTTGGTGATAGAAGGTGACTGTGAGGGTGGAATGTGGTTGAGGTGGAAGAGAGTGGATGTGATAATGAGTTTAGTAATGGAACAGATAGCCAAGGTGTCTTAAGAAGTAAATTAACAAGTTTTGTTGGTTGACTGAAAGTGGTGAAAATTACTTCGGTGGTGAAAATGACTTGTCATTGCTAATAGCTTGGCTGTTGCGATAAACTCTTGTGATGGTGATAGAAAAACGTTTTGTGGTGACTATGTTGGTGTAGGTTTTGTGAAAGTTGGCTATAGTGGTGTAAGACGAGAAGGCAGTGGTGAAAGTCGATTTGGTGAAAGAGACACCTCCTTTGGTGATAGCGTTGTTCACAGTGATAGAAGCGTATGGTGGTGAAAGTCGGCCGTGATGGTGTAAGGTTTGGTGTTCGTGACAGGGGCCTTGATGTTGGTAGAGATGATTGGTGGCTGTGGTAGGCGGGAGGTAGTAAAAAGAGGCTGTAGTGGTTGGCTGGGTGATGGAAGAGATGAGGAGGAGAGGGGGACAGGGGGAGAGGAGGAGAGGGGGAGAGGGGGAGAGGGGGAGAGGGGGGAGAGGGGGAGGGAAAGGGAACACAGAAGGAGGACGATAAGGCAAAGGAAGAGAAGTTAAGAGTGTGGAAGGAGGTGGAGAGGTGGAGAGGTGGAGAGGGGGAGAGGGGGAGAGGGGGAGAGGGGTAGAGGGGGAGAGGGAGAGAGGGGGAGAGGGGGAGGGGAGGGTAACAAAGAAGGAGGACGATAAGGCAAAGGAAGAGAAGTTAAGAGAGTGGAAGAGGTGGAGAGGGGGAGAGGGGGAGAGGGGGAGAGGGGGAGGGAGAGGGGGAGAGGGGGAGGGGAGGGTAACAAAGAAGGAGGACGATAAGGCAAAGGAAGAGAAGTTAAGAGTGTGGAAGGAGGTGGAGAGGGGGAGAGAGGGAGAGGGGGAGAGGGGGAGGGGGAGAGGAGGAGAGGGGGAGGGGGAAGGGAACAAAGAAGGAGGACGATAAGGCGAAGGAAGAGAAGTTAAGAGAGTGGAAGGAGGTGGAAGAATAAGAGTTAAAGGAGGAAGAGGAGGAGAAAGACAAGAAGGTGGAAAAGATGGAAAAGGAGGTGGAGAAGAGGAAGAGGAAGAGAAGAAAGAAGAAGAGTAAGAGAAAAGTGACAAGGAAGAGGTGGAGGAGCTAGAGTAAGTACAGATGGAAGTGGAGAAAGTGGAGAAAGTGGAGTAAGTGGAGTAAGTGGAAGAAGGTGGAGAAAAGAATGATGAGGAAGAGGTCAATGACAAGGAGATAGAGGAGAAAGAGAATAAAGAGGAGGAGGACGAAGAGAATGGAAAGGAAGTGGAAGAAAGAGGGGAAGAAGAGAGGAAGGCGAATATGAGACCTCACATGATTTATAAGAAAAAGAGGGAATGGGAAATGAAAGAGAGCGATAAAGAGAGCGATAAAGAGAGATGGAAGATAGATAGATAGATAGATAGATAGATAGATAGATAGATAGATAGAGAGAGAGAGAGAGAGAGAGAGAGGAACATGGAAGAGAGCAAAACAATTTTCAAGAAGAGAAGATGATAAAGAAGAAGAACCAAATGTGTGTGAGAGAGAGAGAGAAGGAAGAGAGGAGAGTAAGAGAGGTACAAAGAGAAGAACAGAGATAAAAAAAATAGAAAAAGGAGTAAGAGGGGAGGGGGAGGAAGGAGGGAAGGGGGAGGAAGGAGGGAAGGGGAGGAAGGAGGGAAGGGGGAGAAGGAGGGAAGGGGGAGGAAGGGGAGGAAGAAGTGAAGGGGGAGGAAGGAGGGAAGGGGAGGAAGGAGAGGGGGAGGAAGGAGAGGGGGAGGAAGGAGAGGGGGAGGAAGAAGAGGGGGAGGAAGGAGAGGGGGAAGAAAGAGGGAAGGGGGAGGAAGGAGGGAAGGGGGAGGAAGGAGAGGGGGAGGAAGGAGGGAAGGGGGAGGAAGGAGAGGGGGAGGAAGGAGGGAAGGGGAGGAAGGAGAGAGGGGGAAGGGAGACAAAAGAGGGGAGAGAGAGGAGGCAGAGAAGTAATGAAAAGAGAAATAAGAAGAGGAAAAAGAGAAGAACCTAACGAGAAAGGAAAGGACGAGAAATAGAAAACGTGAATACAGGGAAGAAAGAAGAAAAGAAGTGGGAAGAAAATAGAAAACGGACGGAGGTGGCAAGAAAATAAAAAGAAAAAAAGAAAGATAACATATCAATAAGAAAATTGATGATGAAAAGAGGAACTTTCTCCAACGTTATAAGGAGAAAATGAGCGAGAGAAAAAGAGAAGGAGAAAAAGAGGAGAAGTGTTTCCGCTCGGAGAAAAAGAGGAAAAGAAAAAGAGAAAAAGAGGAAGGAAGAGGGGGAGTAGATGGATGAGGAGGACGGAAATGAAGACAAAATGGAAGAATATATGGAGGAAGAGATGGAAGAAGAGGAGAAGGAGAAGGAAGAAGAAGAGAATGAAAAGGGGTGAAGAGGAAAAAGAGGAGAGGAGAGAAGGAAGAGGAGGAGGAGGATGAGGGGAAAGGAGACAAGGATAAGGAGGAGGGGGGAAAGAGGAGGAGAACGAGAGGGAGGTGATGGAAAAGAGATGAAGAGGAAGAGGAGGAGGAGGAGGGTGAAAGGGACGAGGATAAAGAGGAGGGGAGAAAGAGAAGGAAGAGAAAGTGAAGAATGAAGAGGGGGAGATGAAGGAAAAGGCATGAAGAGGAGAGACGATGATGATGAGGAGGAGGAGGAAGGGGAGGAGGAGGAGGAAGAGGAGGAGGAGGAGGAGGAGGAAAAGGGATGAAGAGAAAGATGAGAAACGATAATGATGATGAGGAGGAGGAAGGGGACGAGGAGGAAGAGGAGGAGGAGGAGGAGGAAGAGAGGAGGAGGAGGAGGAGAGAAGGAGAAGAAAGAACCAATTAACGTCATCACAATGCGTAATTAATTTCTTTTTGTGTTGCGAGCCAAGAAACTGCTCGATGCGTTATGGCTAATATCGCAGAAGGGCGGGGGAGGGGGGAGAGGGGGAGAGGGGGTAGGGGGAGTTGGGGGAAGGGGGGAGAAGGAATGGGGGGAGGTCTATCGCAGAAGGGCGGGGGAGAGGAGGGAGAGAGGGGTAGGGGGAGTTGGGGGGGGAGAAGGAATGGGGAGGTCTATCGCAGAAGGACGGGGGAGGGGGGAGAAGGGGAGAGTTGGATGTGGAGATGGGGGGAGTTAGGGAGAAGGGGGGAGAAGGAATGGGGGGTGGGAGCCTATTGACCACTGCCCGCCGGACCAACCAACCGGACAAACGACCAACAAAACGACTGCCCAGTCGAGCCAACTACTAACCAATCAAATTACAGAACGGCCGACCATCATCAAGTAACCAGGGAACCCCAACCATTCGACCAGTAAACGTTTAAGTCAATGACCAATTAAACGACCAAACAGACGAACAAGTAGATGAACCAACAAACGTTGGTTCTCAAGCGTCCAACGAAACGTGGAAACAAACGATCAGCTAAACGGTCGACCCTAGCGGCCAAACAAACTAGATAAATAACAAATTAAACAATTAAAGAACCAAGCGAGCCAAACAGCTGTGAATAGAGGTTGAAGAATCAAGACATCACTTGGTTAAAATGAGTAAAAAGAGAAGCTATTTCATATGATTGAAAAAAAACAAACAAACAAACAAACAAAATTTAATCAGTGATTCTTTTGAAGACAATAAGAGGACGCGTTACTCTGGTCCGTAGAGATAACATTAATGTTCCTGGGATAATAAATACTCGGTGCTTATGTAGTCAATACTCTGGGGGGACCGAAAAGGACATGGAGAAGGAAGAGAAGAGAAAAGAGAAGAAAAAAAAGAGAGAAAAAGGGAATATAACAAGAGGAAAAGGGGAGATGAGGAAAAACACGAGAGAAAGGTTTGGGACTAAAAACGAGAAGGAAGAGAAAGAGAAGAATGGATGGAAGAGGATGGAAGAGGAGGGAAGAAGAGGGAAGACGAGGGAAGAAGAGGGAAGAAGAGGGAAGAAGAGGGAAGAAGAGGGAAGAGGAGGGAAGAGGAGGGAAGAGGAGGGAAGAGGAGGGAAGAGGAGGAAAGAGGAGGAAAGAGGATGGAAGAGGAGGAAAGAGGAAGGAAGAGGAGGGAAGAGGAGGGAAGAAGAGGTAAGAGGAGGGAAGAGGAGGGAAGACGAGGGAAGAGGAGGGAAGACGAGGGCAAATGAGGTAATCGGTAAAAGAGGCGATATTCGCTACTAGGGCAAATCGCAAAGAAGGCAAACTCCCATTTGGGCAAAATAGAAGTCCGAGCAAAGGCAAGGGGGGTTAGGGAGATGGGGGGGTTAGGGGGGAGACAAGAGGGAAGGAGAGGGGGGGAGGAGGTTCGCAACAAGGATAAAGATATAAAAGAGAAGTAAAGATGGTCTTTATTGCAGAGATGAAGAAGGGCGAATCACGCGTGAACTGGATACAGAAGACCTAAGACTCTTCCATGTTCCAGTCAGCCCATTCTTCATCTTCCTAAACACCAAAGACACTTATCGTCCGACCCATGGAGGACCCCCTGACTGAACAAAGCAGCTATGGGTCGAGACCCTCAGCTAGATACCTATCCTTTACATACCAAAAAATCACCTGACGACTGGGCCTCTGGAATCTATACAAAGAGGCACGGCGCTGAGAGGTGGAGGTCCACATGAGAAGCCGGATGGAAGAAAAGGGCGCTGGGTGCGCGCGACTTAGGCTGAAGGAAAATAGTGGAGGAATGTGGAAAGGGGGGCCTTGGTGGAGGGGGATTGGTGGAGGATGGGGGCTACGGGAGGGGAGCTCGGAGTTTCGGGGGTATGGAGGAAGTGGGGAGGGTGGGAGAGGGGAAAGTGGGATATGGGTACATGACTGGAAGAAATGGGAAAGGGAAAGGTATTTGCACATACATATATACATACATTTATGGATATACTTCTACATACATATATATATATACACACATTCATACATATACATACGTACATACATACATATACATGCATACATATATACATTCATACATACTTATATACATACCTTACATACCTTCCATCTAACATACATACATTCATACATACATACATGCAACATAAATACATACATTCATACATACTTATATACATACCCTCCATCTAACATACATACATACAGTACATAATACCTACCCACCTACTTGTATGTATATATATATATATATATATATATATATATATATATATATATATATATATATACACATATCTATACCCCTATATATATGTTTATATACGCATGTATTTGAATATGTGTATGTATATATACGAGTATAAACAGAGGCGGGGACTGAGCCAGAGACAAACACACACACACACACACACACACACACACACACACACACACACACACACACACACACACACACACACACACACACACACACACACACACACACACACACACACACATACAGATAGAGAGAGAGAGAGAGAGAGAGAGAGAGAGAGAGAGAGAGAGAGAGAGAGAGAGAGAGAGAGAGAGAGAGAGAGAGAGAGAGAGAGAGAGAGAGAGAGAGAGAGAGAGAGAGAGACAGAGAAACATAGAGGTAGAGAGACAGATAGAGAACAGGAGTGAGGGAATGGAAGAGTGAACTTAGGATTATAAAAGAATTTGCTGGATGGAATTGCTTGGGAAGAATCACCTAGCAAGAGGGAGTGAGGGAGGGAGGAGTAGCGTGGTAAGAGGGGAGAAACGAAGAAGGATAGAGGCAGACCTTAGAGGTAGTGAGATGTTAGGTTAGGTTAGGTTAGGTTAGATTAGATTAGGTTAGGTTAATTTAGGTTAGGTTAAGTTGGGTAAGGTTAGGTTAGGTTAGGTCAGGCTAGATCAGGTCAGGTCAGGTTAGGTTAGGTTAGGTTAGGGTAGGTTAGTTTAGTTTAGGTTAGGTTAAGTTGAGTAAGTTTAGGATAGGTTAGTTCAGGCTAGATCAGGACAGGTTAGTGTTAGGTTAGAAGGTTACATGTAATTGGTTAGTTCATAGATTGGGTTGGGCTATAAAGATATGAGGTTCAACTGAGTGCTAGCGGGAGATAATACAGGAATATGAAGTACAAATAAAAACAGCAACGACTGCAACAGCACTGTAGGACAGAGGCCAAACGCAGAGTATGGGATCCAATATATTTGACGTTTCGCCCAGCAGGGCTTCCCCTGAAGAAGCTCTGCTGGGCGTTTTACGTTAAATACTTTGGATTCCCATACTCTGCGTTTGACCTCTCTACTACAATATGACGTATAACTGAAAGGCAGGAGGCGAGAGAAAACAATTAATTTCAGTCTTTTCAGTGATGGATATATGATGGTGGGAGAGGAGAGTAGCAATGGAGTAAGATAAGAGATTAGGAGAAAAGGTTTACAGTTACAAAGGCGGATTACAAAGGCAGAGCATCCCGACAGGAGACCTTTTGGTCCATATCTAGGTCGGATGAAAAAAAAAAGTAAATAAATGAATAAATAAAATTATACTGTAAATAATAAATAAAATACATAAATAAATGCATAGGTATAGATAAATAATAAACAAACAGGTAAATAGTAAATAATAATAAATTGACATATAACTAATAATAAATGAGAATCAAGCAAATAATAATAGACAAACGGACAAACGATAAAAAAAAAATAAAAAAATATACGAAGGAAAGACATGAGCACTGAAGAAGGTGAAGGGGTATGGTGGTTAGCGTATAACAGGTGGGAAATTTTAAGAAAAAAATAGATTCAAATATTATTGAAATAGTACAGGGAAGAAATAAGAAACGGAGAGGAAAAATTGAGAGAGAAAAGAGGAAATGAAATAAAAGGTAAAAGAAGAAAAAGAAGGAACAGAAAGGGGAAAGAGAGAGAGAGAGAGAGAGAGAGAGAGAGAGAGAGAGAGAGAGAGAGAGAGAGAGAGAGAGAGAGAGAGAGAGAGAGAGAGAGAGAGAGAGAGAGAGAAAGAGAGAGAGAGAGAAAGAGATGGAAAGAGAGAGAGATATGAAGAGAGAAAGAGAGAGAGAAAGAGAGAGAGAGAGAGAGAGAGAGAGAGAGAGAGAGAGAGAGAGAGAGAGAGAGAGAGAGAGAGAGAGAGAGAGAGAGAGAGAGAGAGAGAGAAAGCACCAAAGAGAAAGTGTGTGCGTGGAGATACATAAAGGACAGGCGTGGTGGAAGAAGTGGAGGGTTAGGAGAGGAGGACAAGGAGAAAGATGGGAGAACAGAATAAGAAAGAGAACAAAAATATTAAAAAAGAGGAAGAAGAGCAAGAAGAGGAGAAGGAGTAAAAGAGAGGTGTGGGTAATAATGGATATGCAAATGAAAAATAGGAAAAGGACGATAAAGAGAAAGACGAGGAGGAAGGAAAAGACGAAGAGGAGGGAGAAAACGAGGAGGAAGAAGAGGTGAATGATAATGAGTAAGAAGAGAATGAAGAGGAGAAAAAGGAGGAAAAGGGGCTGCGGGAAAAGAAAGAGGCGGAAAAAGAGGAAGAAAACGATGAAAATGAGAAGGAAGAGGAAAAATAGTAGGAGGGAGAGGAGGAGGAAGAAGAAAAGATGGATGTTGGGAGGAGGAATAAGGAAGAAGAGGAAGAAAAGGAGGAGTAAAATGTAGTGAAAGAAATGAAGGAGGAGGCGTAGGAAGAGAAAAGAAAAATTGAAGAGTTGAATTAGAAAGATAAAAAAACACCACCAACAACAGACAGAAAACAATGTAATTGGCAACAAGTTTTGGACAGAAAGAACTGCTGCTTCGCATAAGAAAAACGAGAGAGAGAGAGAGAGAGAGAGAGAGAGAGAGAGAGAGAGAGAGAGAGAGAGAGAGAGAGAGAGAGAGAGAGAGAGAGAGAGAGAGAGAGGGAGAGAGAGAGACAGAGAGACAAAGAGACAGACAGAGAGGGAGAGATAGAGTTAGAGATAGAGAGGGAGATAAAACAAATATATAGATAAATAGAGAGTAAAAGAAAGAAAACAGGGGAGAAAGAAACAGTAGAGACATAGAGAGAGAAAAAGACAGAGAGGAGAAGAGAGAAAAAAGGGGAAGAGAGAAAACAAAATGGCTATGATTATAATGGAAGCTAGGAAGGCAGGTAGAGGAACTCAGGAAAACCAAAGAAAAGGGTTTAAAGACATAGAAACGCAATGGAGAAGTGAGAGACAAAGCCATAGAATCTTGCGGAGGGTGAAGGGGATGGAAGAAGGCAAAAGACTCTGGACTGGAATCTCTGGAATTCCAGTGAATGACATAACAGAAGAATGAAACATCAAGACTGAGGGGGCGGTGGTTGTGAACAAAGGCGTACTGTTCCCGTAGACTATTGTTTCTTTTTCCTTTCCATGCTAACTTGCGTAGGTGATTAAGTTATGAGGGCTTTCAGTGAACATAGATAAATCAATATTCGTGTCACAAAAATATCGACATACAATGATAAACAGGACACATGGACTTCGGTGATACAAAGAGAGAGAAGGAGAGAGAGAGAGAGAGAGAGAGAGAGAGAGAGAGAGAGAGAGAGAGAGTCAAAATAAAGTATACGAAAGTTTTACGCCCGTATCAGTCCTCATGATTTCGTCGAAGCGCTTCAAAAATGAAATGAAATAAAACTAAATAAAATAAAATGAAATAAATAAAATTAAAATAAAACAAGACAAAGAAAAATAATGTAAGATAAAATAGAATACAATATATTGAATAAAATAAGGTAAAATGAGATAAAATTAAATGAAATAGAACTAGAATTAAAGAAATGAAATACAATTAAGTAATAGAAAATAATAGAAAAGGAAATAAATTAAAACAAAATTGAATTAATTTAAAATTAAAATTGATAGAAATAAATTAATAAACGAATAGATAAATAAAAAGTAATATCTTAGACCACATAGTGCTTGAATGTTTAAGAAGAGAATAAGTGAATTTTTATATAAGAGGATGCTTACCTGTGGCTCAAATCGTCACCTTTACCTTATGTATTAGGACAGCTGAAAGTAGTAAGAGTCTAACAAAGGCTGCGTATTGATCCATATTGCTTAACATTTCGTCTGGTTAAATCTTCATTAATTTCCTACCATATGACTTTTTTTTTTAATCATGGTTGTCCTCAAAATATCTTATTTATATCAAATAACCCATTCCATGTCAGGGGAAACTTTCCTTTTCATTCTATTTCCCGCCGAATTATTTTATTATATTTTTAAAGATTCCAAAGCGAGCGAAAGAAAGAAAAAATATGAAGAAAAATAAGGGGGACAATTGTCAACGGGGGGAAATTGTCCTCGGGGGAAATGTCCTCCGGGGGCATTTGTCCCAGGGGGCAATTGTCAACGGTGGGAAATTGTCCTCCGGGGGAAATTGTCCTGATACGCTAACCCGAATACAGATCATCAGGCTGAACGACCAAGAACCCTTATTCCTGTTGACGCCGTCCTAAACTGACGAGGGAATGGGCTCTCTTCTTTCCGTATGCGAGGGCAGATGTACTGTGCAAGTGTGAGGAGAAGGAGGAGGAGGAAGAGGAGGAGGAAGAGGAAGAGGAGGAGGAAGAGGAGGAGGAGGAGGAAGGAGAAGATGGAGGGGTAAAATGAGGAGGAGGAGGAGGAGGAGGAGAAGCTGGAGCATAGGAGGAGGAAGAGGAGGAGGAGGAGGAGGAGAAGGGGGAGGAGGAGGAGGTGGAGTGGTAGGAGGAGGAAGAGGAGGGGGAAGAGGAGGAGGTGGAGTGGGAGGAGGTGGAGTGGGAGGAGGTGGAGTGGGAGGAGGTGGAGTGGGAGGAGGTAGAGTGGTAGTAGTAGGAGGAGGAGGAGGAAGAGGGGGAGGAGAAGGAAGAGGGGGGAGGAGGAGGAGGAGGAGTAGGAGGAGAAGAAGGAGAAAGGAGTAGGAGGAGGGGATGGAAAAATTACAGAAGAGGGAGGTGGAAGAGAAAAAAAAACAAGAGAACATAGAAGAAAGAAGAAGGAAGGAAGAGAAATGGAAGAGAAGTAAGTAAAGGAAGAGGTGGACAAAGAAGAGGAATTGGAGAAGGAAGGAGAAAAGTAAGAGAAAAAGGGAATAGAGAAAGAAGAGGATAAGGAGGAAGAGGATGGGGTGGAGGAGGATTAAGAAGAGGAATAGGGGAGGAGGAGTAGGAAGTGGGGGAGGAGGGGGGGAGGAGGAGGAGGAGGAGGAGGAGGTTTAGGATGAGGAGGTTTAGGAGGAGGAGGAGTAGATGAAGAAGGAGAAGAAAGAGGAGGAGGTGGAGGAGGAGGAGGGGAGGAGGAGCAGGAAGAATGGAAGAAGGAGGAGGTGAAAAAGAAGGGGGAGGAAGAGGAGGAAGATGATAAGGAGGAAGCACAAGAGAAGGATGAGAGGGATGGGAGTCTTGCAAAGTCTGGACAAAGGATCTCTGCAGCGAAAATTGTAAGTAAAAAGGTTGAGAGATATTGAATCCCATATGTTCTATAAAGTTTGTAAAAAAAAAAAAAAAAAAAAAAAATGTCTGCAGCGTCTCCTGGAAAAGATGACTCGATAAAAAAAAAACAACAGACCAAATCAGACACATGTAGACACGAAAAGACGTACACACAAGCTCACACGTACACACAATCTCACACGTACACACATACACACAGTCGTGCATATGCTGTAAGATGTGTACATATAAGAAATATAAGAGGGCATAGGGTATAAAGAAAATAAATACAATTTCTTTCTGTATGGACTGTTTTCCCAGTGGAAATGGGAGTCTGTTCTGAACCAAATTTAATCTACTTTTCTTCTTCACAGTGTGAAGAGGAGAGACACACGTTAAGTAGCTTATATCATAGTCGTCGCTTTTCTTCTATTACACTCTTCAAGATCATAAGAATCGGAGAGAATTGAGCAAAAACGAACCCTTGACTAGAAGAATACAAGACACAGAATCTTCCAATGGCGCTACTAGAACTGTAGAAGTTACAAAAACTGTATTTGGATACAGTGGTCTCGTGATGGCTACAGTACTGTATCGACAGTTACAATACTTTCGTCGAATACAATACTATGGTCCGCGTCAGTCACGACAATGGCCCGGCCACTAAACCTATTCACCACAGTACAGTGACAGCCACATTAAGGCGACAGATTTATGTCGACCACAGTAATGTGCCAGCCACTATTCTGTGGTGGCGGTCACAAAAAGTGGCTCGTTCCCGGGGGGGAGGGGGGCTTTAAATCCCCCACAGCCTTCCAGCCACCTTCTTCGACCCCCAACAGGCGACTTCAGGATCTCTTAGCAACAGCCATATCTCAGTAATAGAGTCCCGTTTTACGAACCCTCTCCACTCCATACATCCCGTTTTCTTTGCTCTGGGACAGACGGTCGCTCGGGGCTTATGTTTGTAGAGAGTCGCGACAGATAACAAAGAATAAATCATTTGATGTCCGATTTAGGTTGTAAAATGATGGAGGAGGGATATTGGGGAAAGTTCAAGATGTAGGGAGTTCGCTAGGGAGTAGGTGTAGGGAATAATTCTCAACTGGGAGTAGGAGGGGAGGAAGTGAAGGTTGAATGGGAGTAGATGTAGATTTCATAGATATTTATCTAAACAAATTAAATGTTTATCTAAACGAATCAATGTAAAACCATACAATTTTATTCAGCTGAGGGGGTCTTGGACAGAAAATAGTTAACCTTAATCTCAGTGAAACCATCTTTGTTAACCCTGTATTCCCCATAATGCCTAATACAAATCTGAGTGCGTTACCGCAGCATATGTAGTGCGTTATTAACGCAATAACGCTATCGGTAACGCAAATGCCCAGCTCTGATTATTTTATGTTTTAGAATAGGGAATATTAATGTTGTAGTTTAGGTATTACATTTTATTGAGAATATTCGTAAGAAGTAAATACTTCTCCATTTAATTTTTTCATAAAAATCATTCTAAAAGAGGAAGGAAGTGAGGGGAGGGAGGGGGCTAGGGGAGGGGAGGGAGGGGAGGGAGCGAAAGGAAGGGAAGGAGGGAGTGGAGGGGAGAGAGAGGGAGGAAGAGGGAGGGGGAGGGAGGGAGAGGGAGAGAGAAGGGTGTAGAGCATTAGGGAGGGAGAGAGTCAGAGAAAATAAGAGAAAGAAGCTGAGAGGTATGAGTTAGGAAGAAAAATGGAGTAAGAGAGATAGGAAGGGTAGGAGGTAGAGAGCAGGAAAGAGAGTGAGGGGAGAGAGGTAGAGAGGGAGGGGAGAAAAACAGATATGCAGGGGAGAGAGGCAGGGAGAGAGGAAGAGAGGAAGAGAGAGAAGCAGGGAGAGAGGGGAGAGGGGCAGAATGAGAGAGGCAGAATGAGAGAAGAAGAGAGGCAGAGAGTAAGAGAGAGAGGAGGAGAGAAAGGCAGGGTGAGGTAAGAAGAAAGAGAGAAAGGGAGAGAGGCAGAATGAGAGAGGAAGAGAGGCAGAGAGTAAGAGAGAGAGGAGGGGAGAGAGGCAGGCTGAGAGAAGAAAAAGAGAAAGGTAGAGAGGCAGAATGAGAGAGGAAGAGAGGCAGAGAGTAAGAGAGAGAGAAAAAGAGAGTGTGGAGATGTAAGCTGGGCGGAAGAGAGGCAGAGTAGGAGAGAGAGAGAGGGAGGGTAGAAGGGAGAGGAGGGAGAGGAGGGAGAGGAGGGAGAGGAGAGAGAGGAGGGAGAGAAGGGAGAGAAGGGAGAGGAGAGAGAGGAGGGAGAGGAAGGAGAGGAGGGAGGGGACGGAGAGGAGGGAAAGGAGGGAGAGGAGGGAGAGGAGGGAGAGAAGGGAGAGGGGGGAGAGGAGAGAGAGGAGGGAGAGGAAGGAGAGAGAGGAGGAAGAGGAGGGAGAGGAGGGAGAGGAGGGAGAGGAGGGAGAGGAGAGAGAGGAGGGAGAGGAGAGAGAGGAGGGAGAGGAGGGAGAGGAGGGAGAGGAGGGAGAGGAGGGAGAGGAGGGAGAGGAGGGAGAGGAGGGAGAGGAGGGAGAGGAGGGAGAGCGTTTGAGATAAAGACCATCATGGTCCAAATGACCTCCTCCTCATAATGAATGGGTAGACCGCAAGCTAAAACAAAGACAATGGAAAATGGGGGTTGACCCATATTAATGGTGGATTAAGTTGAGACCTCACCAAAGAAAATGGGGTGGGGGGAGTTCTCAAAATAATGTTGGGGAGTAAAATAGGACCCCAAGGGGACAAAATAACCTGACCCGAATTTATGGGGGAGCAAAGTACGAGACCTAAGGAAAGAAAATGGGATGCGGCGAAATAATGGGGTACTCAAGTAGAGTCGTAAGCAAAGAAAACGGGGTTGTTGGTTTTTCAATATTGGGAGATGCGGTTCCACCGCTATTCCCGAATTCCCGAATTGCGTCGGGCGGAGGATTTGAGGACGG
>NC_134794.1:11081532-11086532 GCF_046742065.1 Oratosquilla oratoria
TGTATATCTGTATACTTTTCATCTTGGATATTTATTTACATATTTCAATCTATCACCAGGCTATTCTATTCAGCGCGGCGAACCTCAGATGAGGTCAAGAAACAATTCTTCGAATTGAAAATTTCTTAAAGACATTTTAATGAAGCCAAATTTATAAAACCTCCTTCAGGAGCTAAGCCATTCTACCCCCTGTGTGTAGGCTTTCGGAAGCCCCCCGTGAGCCCCGCCAAGCCACCCGTAAGCCCTGCGAAGCCCCCAGTAAGCCTTGTCAAGCCTAGGAAAGCCTTGTCACGTTGTCCCAAGTCTTAAAATTTATTCCTTCTTCAGTGAGACCTCGCCTATAGGCAGACTGGTCTGATCGAGGCCAGGGTGGAAGCTTTCCAGGCCTTTGGAGTTCGTTGTGCTCTTCGGGAGGACCCGGATGAAGAGTTCTGGGAAGAGACCATATGTGGTTCAGTCAGAAGTCTTGTCCGGGGCCTGGAATCGAACTGTATACTTGGACGCCTTCTTGACCCTTCCAGTTCGGGGCCTAGGATCGAACTTGGACGCCTACTTGTTCCTTCTAGTTCTGTGACGCACATAAGATATTTTGTTCTGGCTAGCGTCAGACTATTTTATTCCTCATATTAGGGTATAGGTTGGGATAGAGGACCAAGTGGAGGGTGAAGTAGGTGGAGGTGGAGGTTGAGGTGGAGGTGGAGGAGGAAGAGGAGGTGGAGGTTGAGGTGGAGGTTGAGATGGAGGTTGAGGTGGAGGTGAAGTTGGAGGTGGAAGTGGAGGTGGAAGTGGAGGTGGATTTTGAGGTGGAGGTGGAAGTTGAGGTGGAATGGAGGTGTAGTAGGCTACTAAGGAACATCCTACGGGTCACCTGGACAGAGTCCTACACCTTAAAGGAGGAGAGGTTGGACGAGGAGGAGGTGGAGGAGCTGGAGGAAGAGGAGGAGGAAGAAGAGGAGGAGAAGCATAAGAAGACGGAGAAGGGAGACGAGGAGGATAAGAAGACGGAGGAAAAGAGGAGGAGGAGGAAGAGGAAGAAGAGGAGTAGCAAGAGGAGGAAGACGAAGAGGAAGAGGAAGAGGAAGAGGAGAATAAGAAGATAGAGCATGAAGACGAGAAGTAGGATAATAAGATGGAGGAAAAGAGGAGGAGGAGGAGGAGGAGGAGGAAGCTGAGGAACAAGAGGAAGAAGAGGAAGAGTTGTGAGAGGAGGAAGAGAAAGAAGAAGAGGAGAAGGTGGGAATGAAGAAGAGGATGAGCAGAGGTATAAGCAGAAGCAGATGCACCAGCAGAGATAACATTAGCAGATGGCGTAGCAGTTTCAGCAGCTGGAGGAGGAGGAGGAGGAGACGTGGAGGTGGAGGAGGAGGAGGAAGTGGAGAAGGAGAACATGGAGGAGGTGGAGAGGAGGAGGAGACGGAGGAGGAGGAAGAGGAGGAGGAGGTGGAGGAGGAGGAGATGGAGGAGGAGGATGAGGATGAAGATGTGGAGGAGGTGTGGGAGGAGGAGACGGAGGAGGAGGAGGAGGAGACGGAGGAGGAGGAGGAGGAGAAGGAGGAGGACGTGGAGGAAGTGGAGGAGGAGGAGGAGGAGGAGGAGAACATGGAGGAAGTGGAGGAGCAGGAGACGGAGGAGGAGGAGGAGGAGGAGGAGGAGGACGTGGAGGAGGAGGAGGAGGAGGAGGAGGAGGAGGAAGAGGGTAGCGAAGATTCCGTCTGGTGAAGACCCTTAGGAGGTTGAGATCCTGTCCACGTCGCTCTTTGTCCGCGCCTGCATTGTGCTCTTCTGACGTTTAATCAGGGCGTATGTGGCCCTCACGCCCACCCTCACGCCCACACCCACTGCTTGCCCAAAGCAGAGCCCGTGGGTGCACGTGCGTGTACGCACACGCGCGCGCGCGCGTGCGTGTGCGTGGGGGCGAATGAGACCTTCTCGACAAGGGGATGGCTGGCAGGCTGGGGAGTCCCCCTTGGGGTCCTACTTACTGTAATGAAGGAGGAGGAGGAGGAGGAGAAGGAGGAGGAAGCAAGGAGGAGGAGGAGGAGGAGGAGGAGGACAAGTAAAAGGAGGAAGAGGAGGAGGAGGACATATGAAAAGAGGAAGACGAGGAGGAGGAGGAGGACAAGTAAAAAGAGGAAGAGGAGGAGGAGGACAAGTAAAAGGAGGAAGAGGATGAAGAGGAAGAAAAAGAAGAACGAGAAGAAATTATATCATACCACTCTCAGGAGGAGGAGAAGGAGGAGGAGGAGGAGGAGGAGGAGGAGGAGGAGGAGGAGGAGGAAGAGGACACGTAAAAAGAGGAAGAGGAAGAGGAGGAGGAGGACAAGTAAAAGGAGGAAGACGAGGAGGAGGAGGAAGAGGACACGTAAAAAGAGGAAGAGGAAGAGGAGGAGGAGGACAAGTAAAAGGAGGAAGAAGAAGAGGAGGAAGAGGAGGAGGAGGAGGAAGAAAAAGAAGAACAAGAAGAAATGATACCCCACCACTCCCATCTCCTACTCTCGCTTCCCAATAGGGGACGGGACAAGAGTAGGAGGATGAAGGAGGAGGTAGATTGGACGAGCACGAGGAAGCAGAGAGATAGGGAGAACTTATTTTTTGGGGCATTAAGACTACAAAAGATTTGGGGATTTTTTTTTTTTTTTTTTGAGGGATGAAAAATAAAATAAAAATATAAAAACAGAATTGAAAAAAAAAATGGGGAATTTTTCTTTTGCGGGATAAAGGATAAAAGTAAAATAAAGAAAATATATAAAAACAGAGTTGAAAAAACAAAACAAAATAAGACAAAATGAAATAAAATGGAATTAAACGAAACCAAGTAATGTAAAATGAGATAAGAATAAAATGAAATAAAGTAGAATATGATAAAATGAAATAAAAATAAACTAAACTAGAATGAATTAGGAATAAAATGGTGTGAGATGGATCTAAAGAGCTCAATACCCAATTCCCTAGAGACGAGCAAAAGAGGCTGGGGGAGACGAGAGAGGGGGGAAAGAGGGGGATAGATGGGGGATAGAGGGGTAGAGAATGGGTAGAGAGGGAGTACAGAGGGGGAGAGATGGGGATAGAGGGAGGAGAGAGGGGAAAGAGAGGGGGAGAGAGGGGGAGAGATGGGGTAGAGAGGGGGAGAAGAGAGAGGGGAGAGAGGGGGAGAGAGAGGGGAGAAAGAAGGGAGAAAGAGGGGAGAAAGAGGGGAGAGAGGGGAGAGAGAGGGGACAGAGGGATAATAGAGGTGGGAGAGAGGGGGAGAGAGGGGGAGAGAGGGAGGGTTGATAGAGGTGGGAGAGAGGGGGTAGAGAGGGGAGAGAGGGAGAAGAGTGGGAGAGAAGGGTGACAGAGGTGGGAGAGAGGGAGAGAGAGGGGGAAAAGAGGGGTATATAGAGAGGGAGAGAGGGATAATAGGGGTGGGAGAAAGGGGGGGAGAGAGGATAGAGGGGGATAGACAGAGGAGGATAGAGAAAACATAAAAACATAAGAACATAAGAATGAAGGAGACTGCAAGAGACCATAAGGCCTACACTAGGCAGCTCCATATCCATCACCAACTGTCATCCCCATCCATAAAGTTGTCTAATCGTTTCTTAAAACAACTGATAGTTTCAGAGGAGAAGGGGATAGAGGGGATAGAGAGGAGAGAGAGGGAGGGGATAGAGGGGGGATAGAGAAGGAGAGGGGGGGATAGAGGGGAGATAGAGGGGGAAAGGGGGGGGGGAAAGCACGCGTTGCCCATTCACAATAAAAAAAAACCAGTCCTCCCCGAACAATCGGTTCCCCCCCTAAGAACTCCCCTCTCACCCTTCCCCCTCCCCCCCCTTCCCCCGCTCCAACCAGCTCCTCAAAAAACCCAGAAACCAGAACACACAACCACGCGTGCCCCGTCCAAGGAAAGAAAACGGGGTGGGGGGAGGGGGGAGGGGGAGGGGGGAGGGTGGGAGGGGGGAGGGGGAGGGGGGAGGGGGGAGGGGGAGGGGGGGAGGGTGGGGAGGGTGGCCCTTGTTGGAGAAAATGGAAGGAGAGAAAAACGACAACAAGAGACACTGGGAATGAAGGAGAGTGTGTGGAGAAAAGGGGAGAAGACATTTTACGTGGTTAGACAATGGTGTCAACATTACCTACCCCCTCTCCTCCCCCTATCCCCCCCTCCCGCCATCTTGCGGAGGAGCGGGGAATGGGTGAATGGGGGATGGGGGGTCTAGGAACGTTGGAGAGCGGTCAAGAGTTGACAGCTAAATGGACAGAAGCGGAAGTGTATCTTAGGACTTAGAGAGATGCAAAGGCTCTATGTACTTCTAGTACTCGTAATTTTGTCATAAGTGATGTGAATATATGCACTATCTCAAAAAAAAATGAATAAGATAAAAAATAAAAATAAAAAATAAAACAAAATAAGAACAAAATGAAATAAATAAACAAATAATAAATAAATAAATAGAATAAAATAATAAAATGAAAAAAATAAAATAAAATAAGATATGAAATAAAATGAAATGAAATAGAATAATAATGGTGTGAACTAGCTACTTCAACCTACTGACACACATTACATATATCATCCCTGCTAACGCCAGAAGATTTTATTCGCTTTTTAGGAATATTTCATTTGGTTTTTGGGAAGAATCCTCGAAGCGGAAAGGCTGAAGACACGAAGGTAAGAGGTGGAATCAGAGTCTGAGAGCCTTGGAGTTCGGAGAGGAACTCTCACAAGGAGGATTTGGTCTCAAGGGAGCATTTGACTCGGCTCAAGCTGTGAAGCCCCACGCGGGAGTTTTCGAATCACAGCAGATGGGTCGCTTGCGAACTGGTCTTATCTGGAGGCGAAAAAAAAAAAAAAAAAAATAGGGGTTCTCTAAGCTTCTGCAAAACGTTTATTTCGACCCGAAAGTCTCTGGAAATGAAAGTATACATCTCAACTAGAAAAAAAAAGGTAAATTAGAACAATAACATTAAAAAAACACACACACACACACAAAAAAGGCTATTGGAATCTAACTTCACTTTTC
>NC_134794.1:11094032-11096532 GCF_046742065.1 Oratosquilla oratoria
GGAGGGGGGAGGGGAAGGAGGTGGGGAGGGGAGGAGAGGGAAGGAGGGATATGTGTTTTGTTGGAGTCATAGAAGGAATAAAGGAAGAGACTAGAGGATATGAGAAGAGGGAGGATAAAGATTGGAGGAAAGGGATGAAGGAGTGGGAGAAATTGGGATGGACAAGGATTAGAGAGTGAAGGAAAGGAAGTTTAGAAAGTGGGAGGGTGGGAGGGAAGGATAGAGAAACTGGGGTGGGAGATAGGAGATGGGAGATCGAAGGGGATGAAAGGGAACGAGAACAGAAGAGGAAGGGAGAGAAAAAAGAGGGATATATATATATATATATATATATATATATATATATATATATATATATATATAATATATATAAAATTTCTCTAGTCAGAGCCCTACACTGAAGGTACAAAACTCAAACTAAATCCGGTGTGATAACTTTATAAAGTATCTCGAGGTAATAAAATGAGTGTTTGAGAACAAGTGAGAGAGAGAGAGAGAGAGAGAGAGAGAGAGAGAGAGAGAGAGAGAGAGAGAGAGAGAGAGAGAGAGAGAGAGAGAGAGAGAGAGAGAGAGAGAGAGAGAGAGAGAGAGAGAGAGAGAGAGAGAGAGAGAGAGAGAGAGAGAGAGAGAGAGAGAGAGAGAGAGAGAGAGAGAGAGAGAGAGAGAGAAAGAGAGAGGTATGCGAATCAGACATTCTGCATGAGCGGTGTCTGGGGCCCAGGATTGATTCGGAGATTATAACAGTCCTCAGCAAAATAAAGGAATTTTTTTTTCTCTTTAATTCATTCTATACAAATTCTTCACGACCTTTCGTGTCGCTTACCATTTGCTTTTCGATCAATCTACGATAATGTTTAACTGGATAGAAAATAAGAATCTTACACTAGTTTGGATTTATATACATGTACCCATGTTTTCATGATTTTGTATGTGTGCATGTATGTATGCATGTATGTATGTATGCATATATATATATATATATATATATATATATATATATATATATATGTGTGTGTGTGTGTGTGTGTGTGTGTGTGTGTGTGTGTGTTTTCATACAACCACGTTGTAAACTTGCTAGTTATGTCCACATATATCTTTTATGCGTTATACATATATATACAATCACGAGCAACAGTCTAGATATACCAAAGGATTCTAGTTACGTGATTAGACTCTAGATAGTGATGCGATTTAAGGGAAATCCCTCTTTTTCTAGAACAACTACAGTACAAGGAACTACATAGGTAAAAAAAGACACATCTAAGTTTTATGTCTTCCTTTAAAATCAGACAAGACAAGACTTCTGCTCGTTACTGTACTAATCTTTCGAAGGGGACGACACAGCATGAGGGCTTTTGTCCGGCAGCATAAACATGCAGCCTGGCAGCATGACCACATCTCATAAATAAACCATACTGGCCTGGGGCAGGCTACGAAAAAAATGTTGCGCGTCGGAGAAAAATAACAAACGTAGGTTACTCTGAGAAGGAAGAAAAGATAAAAGTAAAGACAAAGGGGAATCAAAGAAAGAAAAAGAAAGACAATAAGAAGACGGAAGTAGGAAATGGAGAAGAGGAGAGGAAGAGTGAAAGTAGAATGGAAGAGGGAGGAAGGAGGAAAAGATGAAGGAGAGAAGATAAAAGTAAGAGAATTGAGAAGAGAAGAAAAAAAAAAAAAGAGAAAGGTGAAATTAAGAAGAAAGAAGAAGGAGAAGAAGAGAATGGGAAGGAAAGAAGGGAAAAGGAAGAAGAGGAGGAAAAAGTAGGAGCTAGAGAAGACAAGAATAGAAGAAGGAAGAGAAAATTAGCCAAGGAAAACAGAAAAAAAGGGGAGATGAGGAAAATGAAAAGAAAGAGGAAGAGAAGATGAAGAAAGGAGGAGAGAGAAAGAATATGAGGTAAGAAGGGAATAAGAGAGGATGAAGAATAGAGGGTAAATGAAAATAGGAAGACGAAAGAAGGAAAAAAAGGAAGAAGGAAGGAAGAAGGAAGGAGGAAGGAGGAAGAAGGAAGGAGGAAGGAAGAATTAAGGAGGAAGGAGGAAGGAAGAAGGCAGGAGGAAGGAAGGAGGAGGAGGGAGAGAATCACGTCAAGCAAAAAAAGAATAAAATGAAGAGGAGGAATAGGAGGAAGGAAAGTAGATTATAATAAAGAATTAATAAAAAGAGGAAAGAAGAGGAGGGGAACATTTAGTTTGCGAAAAGGAAGGGAGGAATTGGAAGAAACGAAAATAAAGAGAGGAATGTATCTAAAAGTAAATAGTTATTAAAAGAGGAGGAGAAGAGAGAGAAGGAGGGAATAGGAAATGATGAGATTAAAGAAAGGAGGAAGAGGGGAAGGAGGAAAAGAAAACTTCAGACATGAAGAAAGGGAAGAAGAAAATTATGAATAAATGGAAGAATAGAAGATGAGGAGAGAAAAAGGAAGAGAAGGAAGAGAGAAGGAGCGAAGGAAGGAAGGAAGAACATGAGAATGAAAAGAAGGAAGAAAAGAAAGGAATG
>NC_134794.1:11106532-11139032 GCF_046742065.1 Oratosquilla oratoria
GCTGTTCTCGTTATATGGACCGCGGTTCACAGATGAAATCTCTCTTTGATTTGCTTAGCTTTGCTTAGCTTTGCTTAGCTTTGCTTAGCTTTGCTTAGCTTTGCTTAGCTTTGCTTAGCTTTGCTTAGCTTTGCTTAGCTTTGCTTAGCTTTGCTTAGCTTTGCTTAGCTTTGCTTAGCTTTGCTTAGCTTTGCTTAGCTTTGCTTAGCTTTGCTTAGCTTTGCTTAGCTTTGCTTAGCTTTGCTTAGCTTTGCTTAGCTTTGCTTAGCTTTGCTTAGCTTTGCTTAGCTTTGTTTTGCTTTGTTTTGCTTTGTTTTGCTTAGCTTTGCTTAGCTTTGCTTAGCTTTGTTTAGCTTTGCTTAGGTTTGTTTAGCTTGCTTAGATTCGCTTTGCTTAGCTTCGCTCAAATTCTTTGTTCTTTGGTTCTTTCGTTATTGTAATGCTACAGCAATCCTCAGCAGTCCTCATTCTCCTCTTCGATCGAAGTGGAGATCTCTTAGTGGAAAATAGAATATAGCGTCCTGATCCATCAGTAAGTTTATGGTTTCTTTGAGTAGTTAAGAAAGGTTCCCCTGAGTTGAATGAAGTAGATGAGAAGTTGGCAGAATAGAAATGAGATGATGATAAACACGAACGAATGAGTCGATATGTACCTATGCTGCACTTAAGGAAATGCATTGTTACATACACACGCGCACACACAAAACACACAAACATACACGCACACGCACACGCACACACACACACACACACACACACACACACACACACACACACACACACACACACACACACACACACACACACACCATATAATATATATATATATATATAATATATATATATATATATATATATATATATATATAATGTATAATATATATATATATATTCATACATACACATAAACTATATATGTGCCGAAACAAACACACTTGCCAGACAGTGGTTTTACGCAGAATACATCCTCACGCATCCCTTGCAAAGAATCTCATTATTCTGAAGACATGAAATGTAGCGTTTGCCCAAGCAAATCCGAAAATGCGCCACCGTGATTTAGGTCCGCGAACACTCTCAGCGACACAATAAAACTTTCTCCTCAGGTTCTGACGTGGGAAAGAGTGCTTAGGATCCGAGATGGGCGCGAAGAACCGGAAATCGCGTGAAGCCGAATATACGCGCGTAAAACCGAATATACGCGCGTAAATAAAGACTCAGTGTTGAAGCACATGTAGATGTTATCTAGTATATATTGTGACCTTCTCTTTACTGAAAAAAATTACCTGATGTTAACCAGGACAAGATTTGTGATAGGTGAGGAATTATCTAAAGAATAAAATTGTCAAAGATGATATGACTCTTATGTATAATCATAACGGTAGACATAATTAATTTGACCTCGTTGTTTTTATCAGTTATGAACCCATCGCTCTTTGGCGAGTCAAAATAAAAAATTTATTATAAAAGAAAACATCTACCTTGCGTTGTTCAAAGGAAGGCCTAATTTGTGTAAATCTAGTTTAATGATCTGATTAGGAAAACAGCTCTTCAGCTGAAGAAACGAATCTGGTGTTTAACAGGACAAAGTTGACATAAATTTGGAAAGAAAGAAAATTTGGAAAGAAAGAGGACTTTCGAATAATTTTTATGTATTAAAAAATTATATAAAAATACTGAAAATAACTTTGGACTTGGAACTATACTTTGGGGTGCCTTATGTTCTATAAATAGGAGATTAGCTGTAACTCAAATCATCGTTATTCTACGTGGAGACAGTCGTGGCACGTGGCTATCACCAGGACCTGTTGAAGAGTGAAACGAGGTGGGCTGGAAACCACGCGCGCCACAACGTGGAAAAGAGAAATTGCATAAAACGCTGCAGGGAAGCGACAAATGTTTTTTTTTTTTCAATTAATTAAAAAAAAAAAAGAGAGAGAGAGAAAAGAAAAGAAAAGTTATCGGCATTACCGGCAATTAGTCAAGCAAAGGAAGTTACACGTGATAAAAAAAAATTCTCTTTATCACTTTTTCTTCCTCCCATGCCTATTCATCTCGAACGAGTTTCGGCACTGGCGCACACACACACGCAAAAAAAAAAGAAAAAAAAAGAAAAGAAAAAAAAAAAAATTCTAGCCTAATTCAAAGGAATTTTATTTTATATGTGTATATATAAATAAATATATATATATATATATACATATATATATATATATATATATATATATATGTATATATACACATGTTGCATTCCTATTTTCAACCAGTCTGCACTGCCAAGACTCTTGTGCTCCGTTTACGGCGGCCTTTCCGGCAGCATTTCCGTTGGTATGACCCTCGCCAACCCTCCGATTGGCGGAAATAAACACACATAAACACACACACACACACAGACACACACACACACACACACACACACACACACACACACACACACACACACACACACACACACACACACACACACACACACACACACACACACACACGTACACACACAACAGGCGATATTTATACGCGACAGAAGTGCAAATACGGCGCTTGACTTTTGCTTTCCAATGAATGGTCTTCGCCCTACTACATAACCTTGCCTGAATGCGTAGGTACAGATATGTAGCGACAAGAAAGTGGGGTGGAGCAATGGATGGGATGGTAGTGGGGGGGTGGGGAGTGCCTATAGAGCCAAGAGAAATAGAGAGAAAGAGAGAAAGAGAGAGAGAGAGGGAGTAAGGTGCTGTGATTGCAAGGCAGGGAGGGAGTGGTTGGTTGCGGGAGGTGTTTTTAACAAGGAGGTTCGGAGGGGGTGAGGGGAGGTAGGTCAAAGGGTTTGAGGTCAGGTCACGGGGTGGAGGGGGAGGTAGGTCAAGGGGGGTTGAGGTTAGGTCACGGGGTGCGAGGTGAGGTTCTTGTGTGTTGGGGGATTGTTTGGATGTGAAGGAAAAAAAATGAGGAGCCTACAACAGGAGGCGCTGAGTAGTAGCTACGATGGCGAAGTCGTCACTTTTGCCTTATTGCGGGATTCGAACCCACAACTATGTGAGACCAGCACGCTTCCGAATACGCCACCTGGTGTTGAATATAGCGGATTCTTGACTTGCTTTAAGATAGTAGACCAGCGTTTCTCAACCAAGGTTCCCAGGAACCCTAAGGTTCCGCAAAAGGTCCCTAAGGGTTCCGCGAGAACAAGTGGGATAAGCTAATGCATTTTTTTTATTTTTTTTTTATTTCATATACGTCATATAATCAAACACGCACGGCATAGTGGAAGGGGAAGGTGGAGGAGAGAGGGAGGGGAAGGTGGAGGGGAGAGGGAAGTGGAGGGAGGCTGGAGGTGAAAGTGGAAGGGGAAGTTGTAAGAGAAGGGGAAGGGGAAGGTGGAGCGAGGTGGAGGGGTGGGTGGAGGTGAAAGTGGAGGGGCCTGAGTATACGATAATCATGTGCAAAACTCAAATTTGCACAATTCACATTTAAACACATCTCAGTCTAACTCTATTGTTGATTCTGTCGTTATGTGATTTAATTCAACTGGAGGGTACTCTGCCTTATAATGGTCAATTGTGTCAATAAAACTGACATGGAGCCTTTACACGATCAGCGTCTATTGATAACAGTCAAGCTTGATTGACAAAACGAGAAGGATTAAGGGCTTCAATGATAAAGGCTGTTACGATAGGGCTATTGTCTATGAATACGAACAACGTGATATCGACGGTAATGTATCTGAAATATGGCAGCTGTCGATAACAAGGATGGAAATGCTATAGAACCCTCTATAAACATCTAATGCTTAAGGATACAACTAAGTAGCATACAGTTGTCAAAAACACGATAAGAACAATATATTCTTTGATAAACACTAACCAAGTGAGGTTGATGATGTCTGATGATCAACGATTATCATCAACAATGATTATGATTATTATAGTAAAAAATAGAAATGCGGTTATGAGAAATGTAACGAATTGTAGGCAATAACGTATTATGTCAATATTGATCTACGATCTGAAGTTTTGCTATACTGTAGTGCGGTGATGGCTGGGGGTGGGCTGTCTCTGTTTAGCGATATTTTGCTACAAAAGAGTAAATTTCAACGTCAGCTGGCCGTGATGGCTGAAAATAAAACCCCTCCCCCCCAAAAAAAAGAAAACAATCACGCAAGATCTCACGCAGACACAGACGTAAGTAAACACATTGAAATGGGCACAAAATAACAAAATATACAAAATATGCAAAATATACAAAATGTACAAAACGTACAAAATGTTTAAAATGTACAAATTGTGCAAATTGTACAAAATGTACAAAATGTACAAAATGTACAAAATATACAGTGTACAAAATGTAGTGTAAAAAATGTACAAAATGTACAAAATACACAAAATACACAAAATATACAAGATATACAAGATATACAAAATATACAAGATACACAAAATACACAAAATATAAAAAATATACAAAATGACAAAATTCACAAAATATATAAAATATACAAAACAACATATCCGCACACAGAAAGATACACTCAAACACATACGCAAAACAAATATACAAGCGAATGCATGCAATTGCCCTCACGATCCCACGAAGACACTGGAATAAAAAAAGAGGTAAAGAGCAGAAACGAGAAGCCGTAATTTCTTGCAGAGCTCTCGTGAGATGTCACCTCACGCTTCCTGTGAGAATCACCTCACGGAGTGACGCGACACCCCCAGCATCCCACGGTCGTGTCGGAGACAGATAACAACACGCCACTACTGACAGCTGCCTAAACTTGTCACTTGTGGTGAAGAGAGCGACGCCCGCGTGGGTAAGATTCGACGAAGATTAAACTGGCAGAGATTGCTTCAGAAACCACGAACAGTGGGAGATTACTGTGAGATAAGATGTCACCGCGGAGTCTTACGTGGAGAGTGAGTGTGTGGACTCTCACCTGACCACGGTGATGGGGGTGGGGGAAAGGGATTCAGAGTACACGAAGATGAAGTATCCTAGAGTATACTCGAACGCAAAGGCACAGAAAAGATAGAGCGGTTATCCATTTACTCGAACTCACACATATGGATTCCGGTATGTCCTCACCTTTCATGGTATACGTATATATATATATATATATATATATATATATATATATATATATATATATATTATATATATATATATATACGTGTATGAGAAATAACATGAACTCATGATTCTAAACATGCAGAAAAAACATCAAGGAAAACAATGAAATGATGACTGAGCACTTTCGTCTATTTAGACAACTTCACGGTACCCTGAAGATGTCTAATTAGACGGAATCGCTCGGTCATCCTTTTATTAGCTTCCTTGGTGATTCTTCTGTATATATATATATATATATATATATATATATATATATATATATATGTGTGTGTGTGTGTGTGTGTGTGTGTGTGTGTGTGTGTGTGTGTGTGTGTGTGTGTGTGTGTGTGTACGTGTGGTGTGTGTGCTTGCGTGTGTGTGCGCTTGCGTGCGTGTGTGTGCGCGCGCGAGTACGTGTATCAGGTCGCGTTGGGGAAACAACTCCAGCCGAATAAATGAAACTGTCAACAGTTTTGCCGGGGCTTCCAGTGGAGCTCTTGGTCGTGGATTTAGTGGAGCGTTTTCTGCATCGCGAAGGCGCCGCGAGGTGGAATTGTGATCCATAACTTTCCTTCCTTCCTTCCTTCCTTCCCTTCCCTCCACCGCCGCGGCCGCTGCCGACCCGAACCTTCGCCGCCGCTTCTCTCATCGCGCGGTCGTCGCCGTTGTTCTTGTTTCTACAAAGGTGGAGGAACGCGGTTAGGGCGGTTGCACACACGCACGCACGCACGCACGTACGCACACGCATGCACGCACGCACGCACACACACACACACACACACACACACACACACACACACTCGGTGGTACAGTTGGTAGAGCGCTGAACTGGGAAGTAGAAGTGCTCCCAGTACTCAGTTCGAATCCTGCCCAGGGCCGAAATTATTTCGGTATCGCTGTGCCTCGGGTCGTTACTCTGACTCTCGTGGGCGGGGAGTTAGGTGTACGTGTGTGTGCAAGGTCATAGCATTACCCATAGATCGGACCTACGAGCTCTGAGCTCTCTTCCAGGAGGGAAATAGCTGTCGATCACGAGTCCAACACGTGATCCAAAGACAAAGTGAACACACACACACACACACACACACACACACACACACACACACACACACACACACACACACACACACGCACACACACAAACACACACACACAGTGGTAGAGTTCTCAGCCACCACTACAGCGGTCCGAGTTCGAATCCCGCCAAAGGCTGAAATAATTTCAGTATCGCTTCGCTGAGGGGTGTTACTCCAACTCTCGCGTGCAGTTGGGTGTGTGTGTGCGTGTAAGGTCACAGCACTACCCATAGATCGGTCATGTATGAGCTCTGAGCTCTCTTCTGGATGGGAAATAGCTGTCGATCACGAGTTTAACACGTGATCCAAGACCATGGTGAATCACACACACACACACACACACACACACACACACACACACACACACACACACACACACACACACACACACACACACACACACACACACACACACACACACACACATACATACATACGAACGAATAATACGTATAGGTAATACTTAGAGACACCTTCAAGATTGCGGGCATGTTACTTTGCGCAAAGAGTCTTGCGTTTTTCGGACAAAAAGGTAAAGATACACCTTCCCCCCCTCTACCCCCCTCCTCTACCCACCCACACACACCCACACACACCTCCTCAATCCACCCTTCGGATGTTTTGGTGTGTGCATATCCGTGACTGAGTGACCTGTATATTTCAGCCTTCCTTCCTTCCTTTGGCAGCTTGTGATTGGACATTCATTTGTGCTCGAGTTTACATTCCGGATCCCGTCTGCCTGTCTCGTCCATTGTCTTCGGCCGTAAGACCAAAGACGGCTCGGCCTTACACGGTAAGTCTCCTAAGGCCTTCCTTCTCTCTTGCCTTCACATTCATAGCAACGTGTCCTTCTTCTCCTCCTTTGGGTCCTTTTTTTTTGTTCTCTTCTTTTCCATTTTTTTTGTTTCGTCATGAGTTCGAATTTCCTTGTAGCTTTCCGACCCCCTTTTGATTTTATTATTTTCATATTCACCCCTTTCCTCAGTTTCTTCATAGTTTTATTTTTCTTGATATTTGTCCTCCATAACCTTATCTGTGTATAATCACTGACCTTTTCCTCTTCATTTTCCTTCATGTTTTTCTTCCTTCTGTGCTTTTATTATTCTTATAATTACCCTTTTCTTCAGTTTCTTCCTAGTTTTCTTTCTCTTCGTCTTTGTCCTCCATAACCTTATCTCTGTATAATCACTGACCTTTTCCTCTTCATTTTCCTTCATGTTTTTCTTCCTTCTGTGCTTTTATTATTCTTATAATTACCCTTTTCCTCAGTTTCTTCCTAGTTTTCTTTCTCTTCGTCTTTGTCCTCCATAACCTTATCTCTGTATAATCACTGACCTTTTCCTCTTCATTTTCCTTCATGTTTTTCTTCCTTCTTTGCTTTTATTGTTCTTATAATTACCCTTTTCCTCAGTTTCTTCCTAGTTTTCTTTCTCTTCGTCTTTGTCCACCACATCCTTATCTACATCAAAAACCTTTTCCTCTTCATTTTCCTCCATGTATTCCTCCGCCTCTTTTTCCTCCTCTACTTTCTCTCATTATCCTTGTTCCTGTCTTCATTTTCTTCCCTTGTCCTCCTATTCCTAGTACTTTCGTCTCTCCAGAGTCAAAAACTATCTTCACTTTTCCTCTTCGTCCTCTTTCTTTTTCTTAACTTTCTCTCCTTTCTTCATTTCTTCATCTTTGTGATAGGTTCTGACTTCTTCCTCCTTGTCCTCCTCCTCCACTTCCTTCTGATTTTCCTCCTTTTTCATCTCATAGTTCAAAACTTCTTCCTCACTCATCTTCTTCCTCTATGCCATTATTGATCCCCTCTTCCCCTGCCTTTCTACTTTCATCTCCTCTTTTTCCTTTTTCTTAATGTCTTTCTTATCCTCCAACCCTCTTGTCTTCCTTCTCTTCCTCACATTTTTTCTTCTCTTATCCTTTGTCCTTTTCTTTCCCCTCTCCTCTCTGATTTTCTTTCACCTACTCGTTCTAACGTCTTCTTTTTCTTCATTTTCTTATTGTAAGTCTTAGTTTGCCTAATCTCATCCTTCCTACAAAGGTGGAGCATGCCGACAGGAGACCTTTTGGTCCATAACTAGGTCGGATGCGAAAAAATATATAAATGAAAAAAATAAAATTATAATAGAAAAAATAATAATACATAAAAAAATAATACATAGGTATAGTTAAATGATAAACAAACAGGTAAAAAGTAAATGATAACAAAGTGACCAATAAATAATAATAAATGGAAATCAAGCAAATAATAAATAATCAGACAAATGACAACAAACAGATAATCAAATAATATAAAAAATGACAAGTCATTTCAGAATATTGCTTAAATGTTTATCGAAAGATAATTCCTCTCTTCCTCTTTTCCTGCTCTTTTTTAGCTCTTCTCCTTCCCCTCAACCTATTCCTCTCATTCTTTTCTTACATCCTTGTACGTTTCTCAATGCGTCATGAAGACCTCAAGGATACTGATGACGTGGAAGACGATGATAAAAAATGTCGATGACGACAACTGTGATAGGATAGACGGCGAAAGTGATATTAATGGTGTTGATGCTGGTTTTTCCTCATTTTTCTTTCCCTCCTCCTCTTCCTTCTTCTCTTCCTCTTCTTTCTTCTCCTCCTTCTCTTTTTCCTTCTCCTCCTCCTCCTCTTCCTTCTCCTCTTCCTTCTCCTCCTCCTCCTTCTCCTGCTCCTTCTCCTCCTCTTCTTCCTTCTCCTCCTCCTCTTCCTTCTTCTCCTTATACTCCTCTTCTTCCTCCTCCTTCTCCTTATCCTCCTCCTCTTCTTCTTCCCTCTCCCCATCCTTCTCCTGTTCCTCCTCCTCTTCTTCCTTCTCCTCCTTCTCTTGCTTCTCCTCTTCCTTCTCCTTCTCCTCCTCCTCCTCTTCTTCCTTCTCCTCCTCCTCTTCTTCCTTCTCCTCCTCCTCTTCTTCCTTCTCCTCCTACTCCTCCTCCTCCTCTTTCCCCGCCTCTTCTTGTTCTTGTTCTTCTTGTTCTTCCTCTAACGACGCCAACGTCGACACCGACAAGAACGAAAAAATCCTCGACGTCGATGACGACAATTGCACCGAAAATGAAACGGGGGAGAGACAGTGGCTCAGATTTCTCTCCTGTTTCACTTTCTAATGCACCCCCCCTCCTCCTCCTCCTCCTCCTCCTCCTCCTCCTCCTCCTCCTCCTCCTCCTCCTCCTCCTTTCTCTCATTGTTCGTCGCGTCCCAGACCACTGACAAAACCTTCCTTCTTTTCACGACCGCAGGGACATTGTTCCCTGCGGCGACGGCGGCGGTGGCGGCGGCGGTTGCGGTTCCATCAGCGGACAGCGCACACCTTTGGGAGTCGCACACCTAATGTGAGATCCTCCCCCCCCTGAGGGGGGGGGAGGAGTATTCGGGAGTGGCTCTCCGGAGGTCTGACGAGCCCTGGAGTTACTGGCATCTATGTATTTCGGAGAAGTCTTGGTGGTTTGTCTGGAGGTCTGCCGTAAAAAAAAAAAAAAAAAAAAAAAAAAAAAAAAAAAAAAAAAAAAACGCTACAGTCGGTAGTTCTTGAATTCAACCGTAGTGATTCTTGGAGGTCCCTCGTTGGTTTTGGAGGCATTTTGACGAGTCTGGTATCTTGATGATTGTATGAAAGCGCCAGTTGCGTCTATCGTAATAATATGTGATGACGGAGCCTTTATATCGCTTGGTACAGCTTACTTAAGTACTTGAAAGATCTGTACCAAGCAAAACGTGTGTTTATTTAGATAATTTTGATAATTCTTGAACCCCTTGCTGTGGTAGATTTTTTTTTCTAAGATATTGAAGACGTCTTGAAGATTCTTGAACCCCTTGCTGTAGTATTTTTTTGTTTTGTTTTTTGTTTTTAGATGTTGAAGACGTAGTTTCATGTAGTCATCTTGTGCTTTACAGCTATCTTGTTTATTCCTAAAGACATCTTTGCGAATTCTGTACTAGCAACATATTTCTAGAGTGTTTACTTGTGTTTGGGAGAGCTTCTAGCTAAGAGGTTCTAGATGATTTTGAACTTAAAATGAAGGAGACTGCAAGAGACCATAAGGCCTACACTAGGATGAAGGATCCGTGGAGGGTTAGTAGACGACTCGGGTGGCTTTTGGAGTCACTTCGTTGCCTCCTGGAAGTCAATGAGTCATCGTTCCGAGTCATCTTACCGAGTCACTATACCGAGTCATCATACCGACTCATCGTACAGATTCATCGTACCGAGTCATCATACCGAGTTATTGTACCCAGTCATCATACCGAGTCATTGTACAGACTCATCGTAGCGAGTCATTGTACCGAGTCAATGTGCTAAGTCACCGTACCGAGTCATTGCACCAATTCATCATACCGAGTCATTGCACCGAGTCATCATCCTGAGTCATCGTACCGAGTCATCATACCGAGTCATCGTACAGAATCATACAGAGTCATCGTACCGAGTCATCATACCGAGTCATCGTACAGAATCATACAGAGTCATCGTACGAGTCATTGTACCGAGTCATTATACCGAGTCACAGTACCGAGTCATTGTACCGAGTCATCGTACAGAGTCATAACACCATAAACGGCGAGTCAACACAGAATCAGCAAACGAGTCAAACCTTGCATATGGAGTCACGGTGACTCATCTACGGGCACGAGTCACCGTGAGATACCTTAACGACTCGCGAATCTGGAGTCGCTTACGGGATTGGACACCGGCCTCGCGCCATTTGCATTCCGCCGGATTCTTTCTCTTTGTCTTCGGGTGACGAGGGACGTCTCGGCAACGTCGTCGACGCACGGACGGACGCACGGACGGACGGACGGACGGACGGACGTGGGCGCCGATTTGCAAACGAGGGGCGGCTCAAAGATGACATGAACATCCGTGTGTGTGTGTGTGTGTGTGTGTGTGTGTGTGTGTGTGTGTGTGTGTGTGTGTGTGTGTGTGTGTGTGTGTGTGTGTGTGTGTGTGTGTGTGTGTGCGTGTGTGTGTGTGTGTGTGTGTGTGTGTGTGTGTGTGTGTGTGTGTGTGTGTGTGTGTGTGTGTGTGTGTGTGTGAGAGAGAGAGAGAGAGAGAGAGAGAGAGAGAGAGAGAGAGACAGACAACCAAACATCTGGCAGAGAGAAACAGATAGACAGACAGACATGCAGCCAAATAGACGGAAGAACGGATTGACGAACGGGACAAGATAGACAGACCAATAGAGATACAGACAAACAGAGAGACAGGAAACACGATTTCGAGAGAAACGCGTCTCTCAGTGTCTAATGGCAATCCGCATACTGTACGAAAAGCGCCCTCGAAGAGAACACTCACATCATCTGCCATCGAATTCCTCTCTCGGGAGGGTGCGGTGGGGGTGTGGGGGTGATTGTCTGGCTTCGAACTCGTCGAAGAAAAGGTCCATTTCCCATATAACTACACCATCTCCTCTCGCCTCGCCTCCCATACCCATTAATGGAACCCAGGCCCCATCACGTAGTACCTGATGGCCCCCATACGCTAATTCTTGTCTGATGGTATGACGTCATAAAAGTGACGTCATCGATACTAAGACGACAGTCTCACGCGCGGGTATAAGCGAGTGAGATTCCAGTCACGCCATCTGGAGACGTTGATGGGGAGGGGGTTTGGAGGGAGTTTGGAGGGAGTTTGGAGGAAGTTTGGAGGGAGTTTGGAGGGAGTTGGGAGGGAGTTGGGAGGGAGTTGGGAGGGAGTTGGTAGGGAGTTGGGAGGGAGTTGGGAGGGAGTTGGGAGGGAGTTGGGAGGGAGTTGGGAGGGAGTTGGGAGGGAGTTTGGAGGGAGTTGTGAGGGAGTTTGGAGGGAGTTGGGAGGGAATTAGGAGGGAGTGGAGAGGGAGGTCTATGACATAGGAGGCATCTTTTGGAGGTAGAGTAGGAGGTTGATGGAGGGAGGTTGAATGGGGGAGATGGGGAGTGATTCAACCTCATGAAAGGGTGGAGGAAGAGATGGAGGAAGAGGAGGAGGAGGAGGAGGAGGAGGAATAGGAAGAGGAAAAGGAAGAGGAAGAGAACCACTGAGTCCAAGATGGCGGCTTCGGCCGCAGATAGGCGCAGGATCCCGCTCTGCTCACTGATGAGGCTGGGGGAGGTAAGGAGTGGGGGGGTAAGGAGTGGGGGGTTATTGCAAGAAGAAGGGTAAGGGGGATTACTGTGGGGGGGGAATGATCTCGCCGGCGAGGGGGAAATGAAGATGAGCCTGTGTCGTGGGGTGGGGGGGGGAAGAGGGGGAGGAGCTTGATGACGTCATGCGTAATGCTGATGACGTCATGCGTAATGCTGATGACATCACACACAAGAGACATAGACTTCTGGGGTGACGCTGAGGTGATGTTGGGGTGATATGGAATGAGAAAATGGGTGTGGGGGTGAGAGGGAGTGTGTGAATGAGTGATAGTGAGAGTGGTAGTGGGAGTAGGAGTGAGATTGAGAGTGAGAGTGGGAGTAGGAATGGGATTGAGAATGGGAGTGGGATTGAGAGTAAAAGTGGGAGTGGGATTGGTTGTGAGAATGAGTGGGAGTGGTAGTAGGAGTAGGAGTGGGAGTGGGAGTAGGAATGGGATTGAGAGTGGGATTGAGAGTGACTGTGGAAATTGGTGGGAGTGGTAGTAGGAGTGGGAGTGCGAGTGGGAGTAGGAATGGGATTGGGAGTAAGAGTGGGAGTGAGATTGGTTGTGAGAATGAGTAGGAGTGAGAGTGGGAGTGAGATTGATTGTGGGAATGAGTGAGAGTGAGAGTGGGAGTGAGATTGGTTGTGAGAATGAGTGGAGTGAGAGCGAGAGTGAGAGTAGGAGTAGGAGTGGGATTGAGAGTAAAAGTGAGAGTGTGAGTGTGTGTGTGTGTGTGTGTGTGTGTGTGTGTGTGTGTGTGTGTGTGTGTGTATGTGTGTGTGAGAGAGAGATAGTCAGATAGAGAGAGAGAGAGAGAGAAACAGAAAGAGAAAGAGAGAGAAAGAGAGAGAAAGAGAGAGATATGTGGGGAAGGGGATGAAGGAAGAAGCTATATGACGAGGCGTGAGGGTCCCTCTGGAGGCGTATCTGCTGTGGACATTGACAACATGGTCCTCTTTTTGTCTTCCTGTCTTCACCAAATCTTTTGTTACACCGTTCTGCGGCCTATTTTTGAGAGTATGCGCGTCGTCCAATCAAGGGTGAGGTAGAGTTTGTCGAAAAGGCTCAGCATGGAATCTAAAAAGAATATTGTAGACATAAAAACAAATGTAAGCTCAAAGAGTACTCCTGTAGACACACATACATGTAATTTACATTGTACACATACACATATGTATATGCATACATACATATATATATATATTATATATATATATATATATATATATATATATATATATATTACATATATTTTAACAACCACAATGCACTTTAATTTTAAGCCATCAAAGGCCATCATGATGAAATTGAAATGTGGTACTCCCCAGGACTCGAACCCGGCATCCTCATGACAAGTGCGACGGTGACTTTCCAACGAGGCTATCACGAGAGATAAAAGTTCAGCGCATTATTTCTTATATATTTGTATGCTCAAGTTACATACATACACACACACACACACACACACACACACACACACACACACACACACACACACACACACACACACACACACACACACACACACACACACACACCACATATATATATATATATATATGCAAAGAAATCACAAAACACACGTGATAATTTTTTTTTACAGAAACCACCGGGAAATTGAAAAAACAGATACCGAACGTTTTCGTCTATTTAGACATTTTCAATAGGCCAACATATACTGTATATAGTATTAGAACGGGGCAAGTGTCCAGTGGATTATTTGTCCACCAGAGGGATTATGGTCATAATATTGACTGGGGAAATTCTAAAATAATTACTTCTTGTAATAATATTATAGAAAGAAATATTATTGAATCTTGTTTTAAAAAAAGAAATTTTGAAAATAACATGAACTTGAGTTTGGGTTTATTTAAATTGGACAATTTTATCATTGACAAAATTGTGTGTGATAAAAATGTAACATGGGACCTCTCCGAGTATCCTTGTCTTCTTATTTATTGTTTCTTTCTGTATTGCTTTTTTGTACCTTTGAAAATGTCTAAATAGACGAAAACGTTCGGTATCTGTTTTTTCAATTTCCCGGTGGTTTCTGCAAATGTATATATATATATATATATATATATATATATATATATATATATATATATATATATATGTGTGTGTGTGTGTGTGTGTGTGTGTGTGTGTGTATAGACAGATAGAACTGATACAGGAAGGGAGAAGGGCATTAGATAATGTCTTATTAGAAAGGTTTGGAGCAAATATCTAGAATATAGAATGTGGACTGAAGAACAGAAGACAGAGTAAGTCATGACAAAGATAGAAAATATATGAAGAACAAGAGGAGTGGCATTAATGTTGAAGGTGAGGAGGAGAGACGCGAGGAGGAGAGAAGGGAGAAGGAAGAAGGGAGAAAGTTTGGAGAAAGGAGAAAGAGCGGAGAAGGGGGAGAAAAGAGAGAAAAAGGAAGAAGGGAGAGATGTAGGAGAAAGGAGAAAGAGAGGAGGGAGAAAGGGAGGAAAGGGGAGAAGAGGAGAAGAGAAAGTAAAAGGAAGAAGGGAGAGAGAAAGGAGAAAGAGAGGAGAAGGGAGAAGGGGGAGAAAAGAGAGAAAAAGGAAGAAGGGAGAGAGGTAGGATAAAGGAGAAAGAGAGGAGGGAGAAGGAGAGGAAAGGGTAGACGGGGAGAAGAGAAAGTAAAAGGAAGAAGGGAGAGAGATAGGAGAAAGGAGAAAGAGAGGAGGAGGGAGGGAGAAGGGGAGAAGAGAAAGGAAGGGGAAGAAGGAAAAGAGATAACAAAAAGGAGAAAAAGAGGAGGAGGGGGGAGAAGGGGAGGGAAAGGGAAAAGGAAGAAAGAGAGAGATAGGAGAAAGGAGAAAGGGAGGGGGAGGGAGAAAGGGAAGAGAAGGGAGAAAGGGAGGAGAGAAAGAAAAAGGAAGATGGGAGAAAGACAGGATAAAGGAGAAAGAGAGAATGGGGAAGTGAAGGAGAAGGGAGAAGGAGAGAAGAGAAAGGAAAAGGAAGAAGGGAGAGAGATAGGAGAAAGGAAAAAGAGAGGAGAAGGGAGAAAAAGAGGAGAGGGGAGAAGGGGAGAAGAGAAAGGAAAAGGAAGAAGGGAGAGAGATAGGAGAAAAGAGAAAGAGAGGAGAAAGGAGAAAAAAAAGACGGGAGAGGAGGAGGAGAGGAAAGGGAGAAGGAGAGGAGATGAAGGGAGAGGGGGAGGAGATGAAGGGAGAGGGGGAGGAGATGAAGGGAGAGGGGGAGGAGATGAAGGGAGAGGGGGAGGAGAAGGGAGAAGAGGAGGAGAAGGGAGAAGGGAGAAGGGAGAAGGAAGAAGGGAGAGAGATAGGAGAGAGGAGAAAGAGAGGAGAAGAGAGAAGTGGAGAGAGGGGCGAGGGAGAAGGGGAGAAGGAGAGAGAATGGGAGGAGAGGAAAGGGAGAAGAAAGAGAAGGGAGAGAGGGAGGAGAAAAGAGGGGATGAGAAGGGAGAGAGGGAGGAGAAAAGAGAGAGGAGAAGGGAGAAGGTGAGGATAAAAGAGAAGGGGAGGAGAGGAAAGGGTTTAGGAGAGGAGATGTGGGAGATCTCTAATCCTGGCTGGGTGTTCCCCCGGCGGAGGGGATTACAAATAAGACGACAGGTTTAATAACCACGACCCGGCTCCATAATTTTCCAGACCATTGTAACAGAATATTGAAAAAGAAGGAAGGGGATAAAATCCTTTATCTAGCCTTATCTCAAATTCCAATAACCAGCTGTTCGTCAAAAAGGAAAAGAAAAAAGAAAAAGAAGATCAGTATGGCAGACTCTTCGGCTTGGGGGTGAGATGACTTCCGGAGGCGCCTTCAGGAGCGTGGACCTCTTCTCGAAAAACTCGAACTCACTTCGAGGATCGTTGATTACTTTCTAAATGGGTCATGAAAAAAAGTCGGCTATTCTTCTTCTTAGCTCTCCAGAGTATTCTTCGGGAACAAGAAAAATAGAAAAATCTTGAACTCGCTTTAAGCTAGATTCCTTAGATTCTTGGAGCTTCTGCAAGAATATAAACACACAAATCCACTTCGAAATCCTTTATTTAGTACATGAACGAGGCTGCTTAGCTTCGGCGCGGATGTACGAGAGGATAAACATTCTTGAGGAGAAGTAAGACTTTATTTAATTCTGTAAAGTATTAATGTATGTATGTATGTATGTATGTATGTATGTATGTACGTATGTATATTATACATACATTTATATATATTTTTTCCCTTTTAGTTCCGACTGTGAATTCTTCGTGCGTGACATAAATGTGTTACATTTCGTCCCAGTGATATATATATATATATATATATATATATATATATATATATATATATATATATATATATATTGCAGAAACCACAGGAAACATAAAGTCGGAATACTAAACGTTTTCGTCTAATACGACATCCTCAGAGCACAAGAAAGAGAAATAGAACTCTGAGGATGTCGTAATAGACGAAAACGTTTAGTGTTGCGACTCTATTTTCCCTGTGGTTTTCTGCAATATTAGTCCCGCGTTATTGTGATTATTTTTGTATATATATATATATATATATATATATATATATATATATATGTATATATTCATACAGAGAAGTCGAAGTTACTCCAGACTCCTTACTTGGAGGTGGTTCCTCCGCTAAACTGCCCTATCTTCCTGAAGAGTCCTCGCGAAGGTAACCGTTACTCTCAAGACCTCCATCTCTCTTTGTAAAGCTCGAACTCGCCTTGGAGACCCTTTATTTCAAAGTTGGACGAGGCTCCTTTGGTTAGTCGTGATAGCTTCTGGTAGCATCTGCAAGAATGCGAAAGTTCTTCAAAGAGAACTGGAGGGCACTTCAAGGAGACTCTCTTCGGTTAAGTGAAAGAGGTTTCTGAACTCGGAAGGTCCTTTATTTGGTGCTTTGGCCTAAGTTCCTCCGCCGTTAACAACCCCCCTTAGGCGGCGCGAACTAGCTGCCAGTTTATTCGAGTCGAAAATTAACTGTCGAGTTATACGAGAGGACGCCCTATCGATATTGGCTCGCTCCAACTTTCCCATCCCGCCTCGGGGGGCAGTATTAGCCTCTTTAAAGACATTGCCTAGTCACTGCTATCGGCTTTACTCGTTGACTAGTCATTGTCTTCCCGTGTCGCGCTATCGGCTCTCGATAGTCCGCTGCCTCTTATGGGTATTGGCGCCTTTATAGCCATTGGCGGGTTTTCGGGGCCTTGGCTGATGGCGGACGGACAAAGACTTCGGCGCGATAGCGAAGTCGGAAAACGATGGAATCCGTTGGGATGACCCCAAAGGTAGTCAGCTCTCCGCTTGCTCCTTCCTTGATGACGGAGGCGCTGGAGTTCGGTGATAGGGGCCAGATGACTTCGCTTATGGGGAAACTGGTGAGGAACGTGTAATGCATGAAGGGGTTGAGGTGTTGGGTGAGGGAGGAACAGTAGAGGTGGTGGTGAAGTTGCCGTGGGGAGGGTATTAGATTTTGTGGTAGTGACTATGATGGTAATGACGGCAGGGACTGGAGCGTTGTGGTAGCAATGGTGGCAGTGATAGCATACCAGTGGTGGTGAAAACAACGTTAATAGTAGTAAACGTGATGATGATGATGATGATGATCACAATGATGACGACGAGGGTGAACGTGACGATAATGATAACAATATCACCAACGACGATGGCCATGGTGATGATGAGAATAACAGTAAAAATAGCGATGACGACGATAATGACGACGATAATGACGATGATGTTCCACCACCACCACCAACACGACCACCACCACCACCACCACGAACACCACCACCACCACAAACACCATGACCACGACTACCACCACCACCACCACCATTTGCACCACCACCATTTGCACCACCACCATTTGCACCACCATTTGCACCACCACCATTTGCACCACCACCACCACCACCACCACCACCACCACCACCACCACCACCACGACCACGACCACGACCACGACCACGACGACGACGACGACGACGACGACGACGACGACGACGACGACGACGACGACGACGACGACGACGACGACGACGACGACGACGACGACGACCACCACCACCACCACCACCACCACCACCACCACCACCACCACCACCACCACCACCACCACCACCACCACCACCACCACCACCACCACCATCATTTGCACCACCACCACCACCAGTATCGACGGCGCTGTCGAGATTTCATGTTTCGGAGCGAAGAAGCGGCACCATGGCAATATTTCAAGACGGTGTTTACGATATTTCCCGAAGAATATTCGAAGGCGACCAGGAGACTCTCCTACATATGCATACGAGGAGCCAGCCTACTTTAAAGGACACTAAAGCATCAGGTGAGGAGAGAAGTTAGAGTATTGCGACAGAGAGAGAGAGGGAGAGAGAGAGGGAGGGAGAGAGGGAGAGAGGGAGGGAGAGAGGGAGGGAGAGAGGGAGAGAGGGAGAGAGGGAGGGAGAGAGGGAGGGAGAGAGAGAGAGAGAGAGAGAGAGAGAGAGAGAGAGAGAGAGAGAGAGAGAGAGAGAGAGAGAGAGAGAGAGAGAGAGAGAGAGAGAGAGAGAGAGAGAGAGAGAGAGAGAGAGAGAGAGAGAGAGAGAGAGAGAGAGAGAGAGAGAGTGAGGGAGAGTGAGGGAGGGTGAAGGAGAGTGAGGGAGAGTGAGGGAGAGTGAGGGAGAGTGAGGGAAAGAGAGGGAAAGAGAGGGAAAGAGAGGGAAAGAGAGGGAAAGAGAGGGAAAGAGAGGGAAAGAGAGAAAAAGAAGGGGAGAGGGAAAGAGAGAAAAAGAGAGGGAAAGGGAGGGAGAGGGAGGGAGAGGGAGGGAGAGGGAGGAAGGGAGGGGGAGAGAGACGGAAGGAGAGAGACGGAAGGAGAGAGACGGAAGGAGAGAGACGGAAGGAGAGAACGGAGGGAGAGAGAGGGAGGAAGAGAGGGTGTATAAAAAAGAGGAGAAGAGAGGACAAGAGAGAAGAGAGGCATTAAAGAGCCACCTTGTGAACCCTTCAAACCTGTGACATATTTCACTGATATTGTTTTGGTAAATAACAGATGGTTTAATTCAGCTGGGTTAGCTCGGTGTTCATGCATATATATGCGCGTATAACGCACACACGGGCACACACGGGCACACACGGACACATGGACACACACACACACACACACACACACACACACACACACACACACACACACACACACACACACACACACACACACACACACACACACACACACACACACACACATATATATATATATATATATGTATGTATGTATACAGGCTAACTACATATAACGTCAGACCACTTAAACTAACATAAGAAACAGTTTCATAGCAAATCTATTACCTCTATTCGATTTTGCTCAAGAATCTGCACTGCAGTCATTGTCTATTGTTTCGAATGAGGATGTGTCCTTCACTCCACAGTGTGCGTTATGTTGACCTGAGGCCCCACGACCGTTACATACGTTACGAAAGGCGGTTATGTCAGTAACGGACGCCTGACTGACGCTCTCGTGGTTAAAAAACAAAAACAAAAAAAAACGACTCTTTCATTCGGTCGAGGGAGAGTCTGAATATTTACTTTTTTTTGTCAAAAGAAGATTTTGTTTCATCTAGTCTGTTGAAATCTGCTCAATGAAGAATATGTATATATACTCCGTCCTCTTTACTTTTTATCTTCAGAACAGTTTTATTTTTTCATATATTTTCTTACACGGTCTCTGTGTGCGTATGTGTGTGTGTGTGTGTGTGTGTGTGTGTGTGTGTGTGTGTATGTATGTCTGCGTGTGTGTATCTGTGTATGTGTGCGTGTGAGGATGTAGTCTGCATGAGAACATGTCATTATTCTATATCGTAAAGAGATTCTTCCCTTCCGTCATGAGTAATATGTTTTGGGTCCGAACAACTCACAGCGTGTTGTGACTCACAGCTCAGAGTGCTTTGAGCAAAAACACATTCATTATATGTGCAAGGGAACCAGTTGCCCACCGTCTCCAAATGGATGTGATACACTTATCCAGTCAGATCACGAAATTGTGTTCAGCTGTTTGCTGTCCTGTTCGTCAACTTGGAGACTCCGCTGTGTATGTTGTTGGTGCTGCTGTTCTGAACCGCAGTTCACCAGCGATTCTATCCTTGTGGACTATCTCGCACAGCTGTCTGCGTTCGGTTCTCTGGATGGTAAAATTGATAGTGTCGGTGTTGATAGTAATAGTGGTGGTAATGATGGTAACGAGGGTAAAAATGATGGTGGAAGTGATGGTATAAGCGGTAACAGAGTTGTTTTTTGGTAATTACAGTGATGATGGTGCTAGTATTGGCTGTGTTCAGATTTTTCTTTAAGATCAATAGAAAAAATATATTATGTTGTAAATAATCTTTTCTAGTGAGACAAACCATTTGATCCAAAACCTTCCTTACTAATATTCATATATTTACTACATCATCCTCGCAACACAATTGCAGTAGAAAAAGTAATAACAAATGAATAAACCAATAACTAAATAACTGAGTAAACAAACGAATAAATTAAATAAGATATAGATAAAAAATAAAAGGATTTTAAGCACATTTCCCTTTAAGTGTTGTCCTCTATTTTACCTTGTTGTCTTCCTTTATTTGACCTTATTGTCCTCCTACTCGTGCTTACGAATAATTAAGTCGTTCGTGTGAGGTGGCGACCACAAACCACTTTTTCTTTTCATTCATACCAAAACTTGTTGCTTTCATTCTTCCGCGACACTTGGAAGGAGATCTTGGATTCTTTTTCTTTCGCTTATAAAGGCACGCAACTGAGAAGATTCGTTTTATATACATGTACACATACATTTACATATACACATATATGTACATACGCACATTACACACACACACACACACACACACACACACACACACACACACACACACACACACACACACACACACACACACACATATATATATATATTATATATATATATATATATATATATATATATATATATATGTATATATATAAAAGCATGCTTTTGTAAGTATAGGGGATGATGTACATCAATGATACGTGTGTGCGTGGGCGTGGGCGTGTGCGTACATGTGTTTTTTTTTTGCAGCTTTACGCACCATATACTAGGGTAAGCGATCATGTACCTGCTATCTATATTAAACTCCTGCATCAGTGAATACTTTTCTTCGCTGGCTGGCCCGAGGCGTCCCCCTCCGCCAGACACGACCGGCCGAGGGCCTTTCTGGAGCATAGTTCCACGACGAGGACCAACTTCGAGGAAGGTCGAGGTTGCTGCTGCTGCTGCTCCTCCTCCTCCTCCTCCTCCTCCTCCTCCTCCTCCTCCTCTTCCCCCTTCTTCTCCTCCTCCCACTCCCCCTCCTCCCAGTCCTCCTCCTCCTCCTACGAATCATCCTCCTACTTCTCCTCCTACTCCTACTCCTCTTCCTACTCGTCCTCCTCCTCCTCCCTACTCCTATTCCTCCTCCTCCCCTTCCCCCCTCCCCTCCCCCTCCTCCTCCTCCTCCTCCTACTCCCCCTCTCCTATCCTCCTCCTCCTAGTCCCCCTCCCCTCCCATCCTCCTCCTCCTACTACTCCCCCTCCTCTCCCCCAATTCTCCCCTTCTCCCTTTCTCTCCTTCCCTTTCTCCCCAATATCTTCGTCGTTCTTTCTCTTGTCTTTCCTTTTCATCCTTTTACCCTTCCTTAATCCTTCCTTTCCTTTCCTTTCCTTCCTCCTGTCTCTGCTTTCCTACCTCTGCCTCCCTCATTTGTAATCCCACAGTGATTTAGCTGTCACTGTTACCGTGATACAGTGAGTCCTCATTATACAGTAATTTTTTATCCAGTAAATTCACAGTTACGGCATTTGGTAATTACTACCCTCGATTCTATTTACGGTATTTTCATGTCTGTAGGGGTGACTTTCAACGTGCTGGAACACATATCCTATTATTACATGTTATAATGGGCTCGGTATATGATGATTTTAATTTGAGGAAAGGTTTTCAAGAATACGTATGTACCGTATATCGAGGACTTACTGTACTACAGTAATTACCTTCGTAGTTTATCGATATTTTTATCGTAATTCTTGTAGTGGGAGTGGGAGTGTCGGGGAAGGAGTAGGAAGGGAAGAAAGCAATATTGAGGAAAATAGAGAGGAAAAGGAAAGGGAAGAGAACAGAACAGGAGACGAGGCGGAGGGAATAGAAGGTGAGGGGAGAGAGGAAAGGGAAAGGGGGAGAGGGGAATAGGAGAATAGAGGGGAAACGAGTGGCTTCTATTCTTGGATTCCATGTCACACCGAACAGGTGACGTCAGAGTTGTTATAAAAGATTACAAAGGAAGAGTATACGTACAGGAGACCTTTTGGTCCATAACTAGGTTGGTTAAGTAAAGTTTTACGAGGGAAACAGGGCGGAAAATAATAATAGAAATAATAGAAATAATAAAAATGGTAAAGATGATAAAAATACTGGTAATAGAAATAATAGAATTGATGATTGATGATGATGATGATGATGATGATGATGATGATGATGCTAATATCAATAATATCAATACTACTACTACTACTACTACTACTACTAATAATGATAATAATAAATATCATCATCATCATTATTATTATTATTTATTATTATTATTACTATTGTTATCATTATCATTTTTGAGATCAGTCTCTAGATAGTAAGGAATACTGCGTTATTTTGGAAGGTAGGGGTGTTACTAAGTTTATGAAATATCAATTGCAGGAAACATGTAGCTAATACCACATACGGAATAAAGGGAGGAGAGGCAAGAAGAAACGGAGACAAAGAGAGAGAGAGAAAAAAGAGAGTTAACAAGGGAAACAAAGTGTGGGAAGAAACAGTAGATAACTATAAAAAAATAAAAAATAAAAAATAAATAAATAAAAAATAAAAAACAGGAATAATGATAAATGATGAGATTAAAAAGAACCAAGGAAAAGAAGAGGACAGGATTGAAAAGGGAGAAGAGGAGATAAGGAAACACAAAAAAGGAAAAAAAAGAAGAAAAAAAAAATCGAGATAAAAAAGTTAACATGAGGGAATGTTGAGATAAGGGGAAGGACAAAGTGAACTGAAATAGAAAAAGAAAGAGAAAAAGAGGAAAAAAAATGTTTGCATAAAAGAAAATCAGAGGGGGAGATTAAAAGAGAAGAGAGGGAGCGTAAAGGAAACATCCCTTTCTCCCCCTCCCCTCCCCTCCCCTCCTCTTTTTCTTCCTCTCCCACTTTCCCCTTTTCCCTCCCCTCCGCCTTCCCCTCCCCTTCCCTTTTCCTTCTCCACCCTTCCCCTCCCCTCCCCTCCCCTTTCCCACCCCTCTCCCTTCCCCTCCACTCCCCCTTTCTCTCCCCCTCCCCTTTTCTCACCCCTCTCCCTTCCCCTCCCCTTCCCCTCCCCTTCCCTTTTCCCACCCCTCCCCTTTTCCTTCTCCTCCCCCTTCCCCTTCCCCTCCCCTTCCCTTTTCCCACCCCCACCCCTGTCCATTCCCTTTCCTTTCCCCTCCCCTTCCCTTTCCCCTCCTCTCTCCTTTCCACTCCCCTTCCCCTTTCCCTCCCCTCCCCTTTTCCCTCTGTTCCCCTTTCCCCTTCCCTCTTCTTTCCCGTCTCCTCCTTTCCCCCCTCTCCCTTTACCTATTTCCCCTCCCCCTTCCCCTCCCCTTCCCTTTCCTCTCCTCCTCTCCACTTCCCTTTCTCCTCTCCTCCCTTTTCCCCTCCCTTCCCTTCCTCCCTTCCCATCAGACCTTCTCTTCGCCACTACTCTCATCCCCCACCCCCTCCTCCCATCTCCCACCCTCTCCTCCCCTTCTCCTTCCACTCCGCCTCCCTCCTCACTCCTTCGTTTTTCCTCTTCCCTCTCCCCTCCCCTCCCCTTCCACCACCTTCCCCTCTCGCTTCCTCAAAAAATCCCCCCCTTCTCTCCCCATCTTTACCCCTCTCCCCCTTCCCCTCCCCTCTCCCCTCCTCACCCACCCACAAAAGAAGAAAAAAAAACTCAATAAGAAAACTCAATCGCCTTGCCTCGATCATCTCGAATATGAACGGAATGGGAAAAGATTCAAATGTTTGGTCGAGGTGACTCAACACTGTATATCACATTTTCAATCTCATCTTTTTTCCAACCCCCCCCCCCCTCGATTTCTTTACTGAAAATACATCCCTCCCGGACACCCACTCTCTCTCTCTCTCTCTCTCTCTCTCTCTCTCTCTTATATATATATATATATATATATATTATATATAATATATATATATATATATATATATATATATATGTGTGTGTGTGTGTGTGTGTGTACACATATATATATCTTGTAATCCTTAAAGATGTGAATTATATCACGAAAGCGCTTGGAGTCAAGGTTTTAATTTCCGTTCACTGTGTTTAGAATAATTTGTGTATTCACGTGTGCTTTGTGAAAGTTGTTCATATATATGTATATGTATATATATATATATATATATACATATATATATATATATATATATATATATATATATATATATATGTGTGTGTGTGGGGGGGGGTCTTCTCTCTCTTCCTCTCTCTCCCTCTCTTCCTCTCTCTGCTTCTCTCTCTTTCTCTCTCTCTTCCTCTCTCTTTCTCTCTCTCCCTCTTCCTCTCTCTGCCTCTCCCTCTCTCTCTCTCTCTCTCTCTCTCTCTCTCTCTGCCTCTCCCTCCCCCCCCCCCCCCCCCCCTCTCTCTCTCTCTCTCTCTCTCTCTCTCTCTCTCTCTCTCTCTCTCTCTCTCTCTCTCTCTCTCTCTCTCTCTCTCTCTCTTTCTTCAAATATTTACCCAAGAGCGAAGGCTGCCAACCTCTGATCAGAAGCTTCTCGCGCGCGAGATGCGATATGTTGACAATCATGACTGCCTGTCTGCGCGCGCAGGATTCATGGACGGATTCCTTATCGATCGCCCAGTGCCCTAAGGTCGCCAGCGCTCTAAGGGCGCCAGTGCCCTAAGGCCGCCGGCGACCTTAGATTCCAAGAGTGTGAGATTCAGAGGGCTATACTGTATCTCTTTAGCGTCATTTTCACTTTTTTTTTTGAGTTATTAGGTTCTTGAAGAAGATATCACGATATAAAGTGATTTTTTTCTTTATGTTTTCGAAACGAAAATGTCTTTCGAATATATATTACAGGAATATCGAAAAGTCGTTCTGTTAACCGGAATTGTAAATTTTGATTTTTTTTATTCCTCCGAATATTATAATTATAATTTTTTTTCTTCTAATTTTGAAGATTCCCAATAGAAAGAACTCTTTGTCATATTGATGTCAAAAAAAAAGAAGAAAGGGAAAAGGGGAGAAATTTATGTACTTGTATGAAAGAAAGAGAAGAGGAAGAAGAAGAGGAAGAAGAAGAGGAAGAGGAAGAAGAGGAAGAAGAAGAGGAAGAAGAAGAGGAAGAAGAGGAAGAAGAAGAAGAACAACAACAACAACAATAACGACAAGAACAAGAACAAGAACAGGAAGAGGAAGAAGAGGAAGAGGAAGAGGAAGATGAAGAAGAAGAAGAACGTGAAGAAGAAGAACGCAAAGAAGAAGAACGCAAAGAAGAAGAACGCAAGGAAGAAGAAGAGGAAGAACGCAAAGAAGACGAGGAAAAAGAAAAAACAAATAATGGTGACGAAGGAGAGGAAAGTAGAAAAAAAACGAAGAAAAAAAAAAGAAAAAGATTTTTTTTTTTTAATGATGATAATCTTCACGCACCGAGTCAGGAAGATGTGGCCAACAATACCATGAATAGGAAAGGGACGAAAAATACAAACAACAGAAGAAACACAATGAAACAAAATCGCTTCGGAAGAAAAGAACAAATCATTGAGAAAAAAGAAGAACGAACGAAAAAAGAAGAAAGACGGGGCAAGATGGCGGAATATATATGCATAAAATTATAAAAAAAAAGAGAAGGAAAGAATTGAAAGGGGTGTATATAGAAAAGGATAAGCAGAAGACCCGGAAAAAAAGGGGGGGGGGCGGGGGAGGGGGAGGGGGAGGAAAAATGAAAAAAGAAAAAAGAAGAGAAAAAAAAGAAACAATAAAAAGATATACGGGGAGTGTAAGAGGGGAAAACGTCCGTAATGAAACCAACAGTACACAAATCGAAAAAGGGTCGGTGGGGACACTTTAGAATAAGAAAGATTTGGAGGCGAATACAATTTGGTGCCGCAATAGTTAATTCGTATTGCGCTTAACATTAGTATACAAAATAAATCAAACAAACAAATAAATGAATAGATAAGTATTGTAATTTTCAATCCTACTAATATCCAATACCGGACGAACTTCGGTATATAACAGATCTGTCCGGTATTTCCATCGAATATAACGGATCCTCGGTTATAACGGATCTTTGGATATAACAACAGACCCCTGTCCCTATATCGTCCGTTATATCGAGGATTTACTGTATATCAATTATTAAGTTGATAAATGAATAAATAACTAAATAGATAAATAAATAAATCAAAAAAATTAAATAAATAGGTATACGAGTAAATAAATAAACCAATAAATGAATAAATACATAAAATAATAAACAAGCGAAAAAACAAATAAACGAATAAGTAAATAAATCAACAATTAAATAGATGAATGAATGAATGAATAAAAATCAATAAATGTATGATAAAAACAAGAATATAAAACAAAGAAAGAAAGAATAGACAAGGAGATAGATATATTAATGAATAAATAAACAAACAAATAAGTAAATTAATAAATAAATTATCAAAATAAATCAATCAATCAATCAATAAACAGTGCATTATACCATGCAGTCCCTCTTGTCTTGTACATATGGAGACCCAAAAATACAGTGTATCTACTTATTATTATTTATGTCAGTAATAGATTCTTTTTAGATATGTGATCAGAGTAATATTAAAAAAGAAAATTAATCATAAAATCATCTACATAAATAATGTAATTATAGAGCGAAATCGTAAAATATTAAGAAACAAAACAAGCTTAAAAATACTCCTCCATAAATTCAAATCATATATAGAGTAGAAAGAAGAAAAAACGAGCAAATATAAGCGCGTTTGTAAGATAAATGAATAAATAAATAAAGAAATTAATGAAAAAAATATGATCCTGTACTATAAAAGTATAGGTAAATAATTGTATACAAGGATACATATATACATACATATACCAAGGCTTTTTCCCCCTTACAAGGAAGGTAGCCAAAAAGGAAAAGGCATAAAATAATTCCCACCCATTCCATCCCTGAATACACTCCACACCCCTCCACCCTCCCTCTCATCTTAGCACCTCCTGGATGACGGGTCATCCCTGCATCTTGTCCACTGCCCTGGGTTAGAAGCAGTGTCGTAAGACAAAGCACATCCACAGCAGGGCCGCTTCATTAAATCGGCGACCCCCACTCTCCGTCCCCCCATGCATAAAGGAGAAGACGGGGAGAAATCCCTTCGGGCTGCGTCAAAATTTGCTCACACATACTACCTCACCCCCCATCCCCCCGCCCATTCCACCTCATGCATCACAACAAAAAAGCGCGTTTGAAAAAAATAAAATATGATCCTATACCATGTAAATATAGACAAATTATCTATACAAGGATACAAGAATAATATTCACATGAACACATGAATTAGGAATACAGATACACTAATATATGTAAGAAATAAAGAGAATATGATATAAAGAAGAACGAATTGAAACGAGTTTCCTGAAGAGCAGACGCTGTAGACTTTGGCGCCGATCGTCACGAGGAACATAATCCCTTTTGGATCGACAAAGAAGAATCAGACTGATCGGCGGAACTGATGCTGATTGTCAAAAGTGATTCAATCCCCTTATACAGACGATGGGGAAGAAGAAGACCGAAGAAGAACACGACGAGGACGATGGTGGCTGAAGGCAAATGAAAAAGGAAGAGATACCTTTGAGACAGTGTGATACATTTTTCTTTTGTTATTGTTATTACCATCGTTATTATTATTATTATTATTATTATTATTTCTTTATTATCATTATCATTATTTATTCTGATTTCTATTTCATTGTTTTAGGGCGAGCAATAATTGTTTCAATAAAATGGGAACTACTACTATTATCATTATTACTATTATCATTATTACTATTATCATATTATTATTATATTGTTATTATCATGTTTTTATTATTATCGTTATTATTATTATCAAATTATTATTATCATCATTATTATCATTATAAATTATTATGATAATTATCATTATTACTGTTATTATCATTACTTGTTATAATTATCATTATAATTATTTATTCTAATTTGTATTTTCTATTTCATTGTTTTAGGGCAATCAATATTTGTTCTGATGAAATAGGAACTATAGACTAAATGGGGTCTCGGCAAATTGAGATCCACCTTCCTATCAGGTAAACAGAACAGCATATTGACAGACTGAACAAGATACTCTCGTATGTGCCAGTATGTCCGAAGCGTTGACAGGGATGAGGTCAATTTACTAACGACAAAGAAGATGAAAAGATAGAAGAAGAAGAAGAAGAAGAAGAAGAAGAAGAAGAAGAAGAAGAAGAAGAAGAAGAAGAAGAAGAAGAAGAAGAAGAAGAAGAAGAAGAAGAAGAAGAAGAAGAAGAAGAAGAAGAAGAAGAAGAAGAAGAAGAAGAAGAAGAAGAAGAAGAAGAAGAAGAAGAAGAAGAAGAAGAAGAAGAAGAAGAAGTAGAAGAAGTAGAAGTAGAGGAAGAAAAAGTAGAAGTAGAAGAAGTAGAGGAAGAAGAAGAAAAAGTAGAAGAAAAAGAAGAAGAAGAAGAAGAAGAAGGAGGAGAAGAAGAAGAAGAAGAAGGAGAAGAAGGAGGAGAAGAAGGAGGAGAAGGAGAAGAAGAAGAAAAAGAAGAAGAAGAAGAAGAAGAAGAAGAAAAAAGAATAAAAAAGAAGAAGAAAAAGAAAGAAGAAAAGGATTTAAAGAAACGGGAAGATATAGGCTTCAATGTATGGCTGAGCAAAGAAAATAGGAGCAGGGGAATAAAGAAAAATGGGAAGAGGATGAAAAACAGGAAGAAAACGGCGAGTATCATTGGCCATTGAAGGCTTCCTTAGAGACCTTTGGAAAAAAAGAGACTATGACATACCGTGATTATGATAATTCCAGTGATGATTCAAAATGGCAGAAAGGAACAATAACTTTTACAGTAATTATGACAAAATGTAAAAAAAAAGCATATATATACATTAGAGCTAATTGACGAAGGGCAATTACGCAAATAAAAATGGTGTTAATTATTAAGAATACCAAGAAAAACGCTAATTAAAGTAATGACCGACAACAGAGGGTGGAAGGATGTTAAAAAAGAAAATAAATAAAAAGGAGACTTCAATGTTCACAAGGTGAATTGGAAGTTGTGACGTCATTCTCGTGTCGCTTATGCCCTTGTGGAATGCTAAGACTCATTTACACGGGGAAACTTGAGAGGCAAGTCAAGTATGCAAGTTACTTGAACTGGGGACGAGAGCGAGCAAGTACACACTCACAAATACCTTTTGTCTCTGACTTGGCCTGTGTGAACATGTACTTGCTCGCTTTCCTCTCCATTTCAAGTAATTTGTACACTTGACTTGCCTCTCAACTTGCCCCGAGGCTTTAGTCCTCTTGAGCTTGTCCTCCAACCTCGGAGGCCTGGGTTTGATCGCAATTGTTTTTGATGACTGCCACTTGCCCTTGCTGTGCAGTTATACATGTAGTTATATATGTATATGTACATATGTGCATATATATGTATATATATATATATACATATATATATACATATATATATATATATATATATATATATATCGTTACTGGAAGGAAATTTCATTCAACTGTATTTAACTTCTCTACAATGACGTCATGGTTAACTTATTCCACCATTTGGGTCACGTGTCTTATATTATACTCTGGCTGCCGGCGGGTGATTTTATTAATCAAAAACGATTCCTCGATCTTTAGACAATCTTTGGTCACCTCTTTGGCAGAAACTTGAAACACTGACGTTTTTATTCAGTTCGTAGTAAACCTTTAATATCAGTCTTAAGATGAACACAATGACGTCACGAGGGTTTTGGATAATTCAGTTTCAGAGACGCCGTTTATCCAATAATAGAAAAAAAAGATAATCCCCCAAAAACGTATATCTCGGTTAAATCTCTGCTCCGAAAGAGATCAAAACACACTCGATTAAATCTTCCCTGGTGGCTAGCTGGTGTAGGAGTTTTGGTTTAGCAAGACAAGTTTGGTCATTAAGCCAACTGTAGAAGGATCTGCGGTGGTTTAAGACGTCAGGGAGATAAAGAAGGAAGGAGGAGGAGGAGGAGGAGGAGGAACAGGAGGAGGAGGAGGAAGAGGAGAAGGAGGAGGAAGAGGAAAAGGAGGAGGAGGACGAAGAGGAAAAGGAGGAGGAGGAGGAGACGGAAGAGGAAAAGGAAGAGGAGGAGAAGTGGGCGGAGGAGGAGGAAGAAGACGAGGAGGAAGAGGAGAAGGAGGAAGAGGAGGAGGAGGAGGAGGAGGAGGAGGAGGAGGAGGAGGACGAGGAGGAGGACGATTAGGAGGAGGAGGAGGAAGAGGAGGAGGAGTAGGAAGAGGAAGAGGAGACATAAATATGAACGAAATAAAAAGAAAAAAGCAATAAAATTTTGGATAATAAAGTAATAAATATGTCAGCGACAAAGGGCAGTTGATGACGATGTTAAAGTAGAAGCGGAGCAAAGAGGATAATGAATATGTGTGCACATGGGTATGCATACACACACACACACATGCACATGTACACACACGCGCGCGCATAAACGCACACACACACACACACACACACACACACACACACACACACACACACACACACACACACACACACACACACACACACACACACACACACACACGCAAACATACACAGGCACACACAAACAGACACACACACACACACACACACACACACACACACACACACACACACACACACACACACACACACACACACACACACACACACACACACACACACACACACACACACACACACACACACACAGCGCTGGACTGGGAAGTACGATAGTGCTCGCAGTACCCAGTTCGAATCCTGCCCAGGGCCGAAATTATTTCGGTATCGCTGTGCTCCGGGTCGTTACTCTGACTCTCGTGGGCGGGAAGTTGGGTGTATGTGTGTGTGAAAGGTCATAGCATTACCCATAGATTGGTCATACGAGCTCTGAGCTCTCTTCCGGGAGGGAAATAGCTGTCGATCACGAGTCCAACACGTGATCCAAAGACCAAAGACCAAGGTCAATACACACACACACACACGTACACAATACAGATACATGCGGGTGCAAACAAACCCAAACAGACACAGGCAAATGCACACGTGTACACATACATATAGACACGCGAGGGAATAAGAAAAATCCACAGAGATACAAAAGCGAAAATAACCAACATGTATTCACAGCAGAAATGATTGAACCACTCTCTCTCTGGTCCTTGGCTGAGGAAGAGGAGGAGGAGGAAGGGGTAGAGGAGGAGAGGGAAGAAGAAGAGAGGGAAGAGAAAGAGAGAGAGGAAAAGGGAGAGGAAGAGGTAGAGGAAGAAGGGGGAAAGAAGAAAGGGAAGAGGAGGAAGGGGTAGAGGAGGAGAGGGAAGAAGAAGAGAGGGAAGAGAAAGAGAGAGAGGAAAAGGGAGAGGAAGAGGTAGAGGAAGAAACGGAAGGGGAAGAAAGGGAAAAACGAAGAGAAAGAGGAAGAAGTTGAGGAGGAAAGAGAAAAGGAAGAGGAAGAGGAAGAGATGGAAGAGGAAGAAAAAGAGGAAGAGGAAGAAGTAGATGAAGAAAGGAAAGAGGAAGAAAGGAAAAAAGGAGAGAAGAGGAATAGGTAAAGAAAGAGGAAATAGAGAGTGAAGGAAGAAGAAGAAGGCGCTTGACGAAAAAAGAATATTAGATAAAGAGGAAAAGGAAAAGAAATAGGAAGAAGAAACGGGAAAAGGAGGAAGATAAGGTAGTGGACTTTAAAAGAGTAGAAATGGAAAAAAAAAGGAAGAGGAGGAAGGAGAACAAGGAGAAAAGAGGAGGAAGAGGAGGAAGAAGAAAAAGCAAAAAAGGAGAAAAAGGAGGAGGAAGAGAAATAGGAGGAGGAAGAGAAAGAGAAAAATAGAAGAGGAAGAAGAGGAGGAGGAGGAGAAGGAGGAGG
>NC_134794.1:11146532-11149032 GCF_046742065.1 Oratosquilla oratoria
AGGGAGGAGGAGAAGAAAGGGAGGAGGAAGGGAGGAAAAGAAAGGGAGGAAGAAGGGAGGATGAGAAGGAAGAGGAGGAAGGGAGGAGGAGAAGAAAGGGAGGAGGAGGAGGAGGAGTGGGAATGGGAGTCTTGTGGAGGGAGTATGGAGTTCATGGAGTGATTAATGACTACGCTGCGCTATGCTGTGGTGTGCTGACCACAGAAACAACTTGGTCGGTGATGATCTGAACTAGGAGGGAGGTGGAGAAGGGAGGAGGGAGGAGGGAGGAGGGAGAGGGAGGAGGGAGGAGGGAGGAGGGAGGAGGGAGGGAGGAGGGGGAGGGAAGAGGGGGGGAGGGAGGGAGGAGGGAGGGATGTGGAGGAGGGGAGAGGGAGGAGGGAAGAGGAAGGACGGGAGAGGGAAGAGGGAGGTGGGAGGGAGGAGTGGGAAGGAGGAGTTGGAGGGAGGAGGATGAGGAGGGAGAAGGGAGGAGGAGGGAGGAGGGAGGAGGAAGGGAGGGAGGAGGAGGAGGAGGGAGGAGGAAGGGAGGGAGTAGGTGGAGGGTGACGGAGGAGGGAGGAAGGAGGAGGGAGGAAGGGAGGGATGAGGAGTCCAGGGTATGATAGAGGAGTGGGAGGAGGGAGGGGAAGGGGAGTAGATAGGAGTAGATGGAAGGGTAGAATTGGTATGAGGGAGGATGAAAGAGGGAGATGGAGGGAGATAAGAACAGAAATCGGGGCTTAAGAGGAGGAAGAAGAGAGGGAGGGAGGAGAGGAAAAAAGAGTAGAAAGAGAAAGAGATGATATGAAATGATAAAAAGAGAGAACCTAAGAGAGAAGAGAAGAAATAAAGAGGAATTAAAGGAAATAAGGGGAATTTAAGGGAGGAAGGGATAGAGGGAAAGGTAAAGGGTAAAAAGGAAAGAAGGAAGGGTAAGGGAAGAGGGAGAGTAGGAAAGGGGGGATGGAAAGGAAAGGGAATAGGGAAAATGAGAAGGTAAAGGGAGGGAAGGGAAAGAGAAGGTAAGAGATGGAGGTTGTATATTAAGAAAAGGATAGGTAAGTAGGTAATGGAGGGCAATAGGTAAGGAAGGAAAGAGGGTAAAGATTCATCAAGTGAGTTGACGATAGATTAGACAAAAGATAGATGATAATATATTTGTCGTTTCTGTTACAATTACATAAATCAGATTTGTTTCAATGATCATCTCAGCACAGAGAAGAAGATAATAGAGTAATATACACTAAATAAATTGGTGTAAATCAGCTGTTATAATAATGCAGTAATACTAATACTTATGTACTCGCCATACAGATCAGATAAAGAGCACGTGAAAGAGAGTAAAGAAGAGCAGGTAAAGAGCACGTGAAAGAGAGAAAAAGAGAGCAGGTAAAGAGCACGTGAAAGGGAGAAAAAGAGCAGGTAAAGAGCACGTAAAAGAGAAAAAGAGAGCAGGGAAAGAGCACGTGAAAGAGAGAAAAAGAGAGCAGGTAAAGAGCACGTGAAAGAGAGAAAAAGAGAGCAGGTAAAGAGTTCACGAAGGATTAGGAAGAAAGAGCAAGTTGCTGGAGATGAAGAGAAGGTCATAGAAAGATGCAAGAAAGGTCAGATAAGGTCCACATAAGGGAGTGTCGTAGCGACAGAAAAATAAAGTGGAAACTAAAGACGAAAAAGAGTAGAGAGTAATCCCGATATAAGAGAAGCAAGGGAAGATAGAGCTCAAGTAAGAATACATAAGAACATAAGAATGAAGGAGACTGCAAGAGACCATAAGACATACACTAGGCAGCTCCATATCCATCACCACCTGTCATCCCCATCCATAAAGTTGTCTAACCGTTTCTTAAAACAACTGATATTTTCAGCGCTCACTACATGGTTACTAAGTCTATTCCATTCGTTGACCACCCTATTAGTAAACCAATTCTTGCCTATTTCCTTCTTGAATCTAAATTTGCCCAGTTTAAATCCATTACTGCGAATCCTGTCCTGTTGTCTTAATATGATGACCTTGTTTGCATCAGTGAAAGGGAAGCAAATAAGGCAGCACAATATGTAGGGAAAAAGTGAAGATATAACACATAGATAAATAGGAGAGAAACAAGGGAAGACAAGGCTCAAGTAAGAACAAAAAAGGCTTCAGTGAAAGACAAGCAAATAATGAAGCTAAATATGAAAGGAAAAAGTGAAGATATAACACATAGATAAATAGGAGAGAAACAAGGGAAGTCAGGGCTCAAGTAAGAATAGAAAAGGTCTCTGTGAAAGAGAAACAAATAATGAAGCTAAATATGAAAGGAAAAAGTGAAGATATAAAGTGGAAACTAAAGACGAAAAAGAGTGGTGAATAATGCCGATGTAAGAGAAACAAGGAAAGATAGGGCTCAAGTAAAAATAGAAAATGCCTCAGTGAAAGAGGAGGCAAATAAGACAGCTAAATATGAAGGGAAAAAGGGAAGATATAACACATATATAAATAGGAGAGAAACAAGGGAAGATAAGGCTCAAGTAAGATTAG
>NC_134794.1:11154032-11156532 GCF_046742065.1 Oratosquilla oratoria
AAGAGGAGGTGACGGAGGAGGAGGAGGAGGAGGAGGAGGAGTAGTAGGAGGGGGAAGAGGAGGTGCAGGTGTAGGAGGAGGAGGAGATAGAAGAAAGGGTGAGAGAGAGAGAGAGAGAGAGAGAGAGAGAGAGAGAGAGAGAGAGAGAGAGAGAGAGAGAGAGAGAGAGAGAGAGAGAGAGAGAGAGAGAGAGAGAGAGAGAATAGAAGAGTGAGAGAAAGGGAGAATACTAATGTGAAAAGGTGAGATGGGATGTGCGTACAAAGAGACACAGATAAGGCGAGAGAGACACACGTATACAGACACAAAGGATGAATCTCTGAACAGACGCTCCTGCTGTTGGGAATCAATCCCTGGACCTAAGGAAAACAGGGAGAAATGGGGATCCCTCAGGGGCATTCACTAGTCCCCCTCTCTTCCTTACTCCCTCATTCCCTTCCTCACTCCCTCAGTCTCTCCCTCACTCCCTCAGTCTCTCCCTCCTTATCTCTCGCCCTCTTTCCCTCTCTTTTTTCCTCTCTTTTTTCCTTTCCTCCTTCATTCCCTCCCTCTCTTTTTCACTCCATCAGTACCTCCTTCCTTATCTCTCACCTTCTCTCCCTCTCTCTTTTCCTCTCTTTTTCCTCTCTTTCTCACTCTTTCAGTACCTCCTTCCTTATCTCTCGCCCTCTCTCCTTCTCTCTTTTCCTCTCTTTTTCCTTCCTTCCTTACTCCCTCCCTCTCTTCCTCACTCCTTCAGTCCCTCCTTCCTTATCTCTCTCCCTCTCTCCCTCTCTCTTTTTCTCTCTTTTTCCTTTCTCCCTTCATTCCTTCTATCCTTCATTCCTTCTCCCCTTCATTCTTTCTCCTCCTCATTCCTTCCCTTCTTCTTTCCTTCCGCCCTTCACTCCTTCCTTCCTTCCCTTCCTCCCTTATTCCCTCCTTTATTCCCTCTTTCCTTCATTTGTCCCCTCTTCCTTTATCCCCCCTTTCCTTCTCCCCCTTCCCTTCTCCCCCAATCCCTCCCCCTTCCTTCCCTTCCCCCTTCCCTCCCTCCCCCTTCCCTCCCTCCCCCTTCCCTCCCTCTTCCCTCCCTTCCCCTTCCTTCCCTCCCCCCTTCCCTCCCTCCCCCTTCCCTCCCTCCCCCTTCCCTCCCTCCCCCTTCCCTCCCTCCCCCTTCCCTCCCTCCCCCTTCCCTCCCTCCCCCCTTCCCTCCCTTTCCCTTCCTCCCCCCCTCCCCCTCCCTCCCCCTTCCCTCCCTCCCCCCTTCCCTCCCTCCACCCTTCCCTCCCTCCCCCCTTCCCTCCCTCCCCCCTTCCCTCCCTCCCCCCTTCCCTCCCTCTTCCCACCTAAGCTTCCCCCCTTCCATTCTCCCCATCTCCTCTTCGTTCTTCCACTCCCCCCCCTCTCGCTCCTCCTCCCCTTCCATTAGAATTATTCATTTTCGTTATAATTCGCAACTCCTTGCATTCTTCATCATATTCCATCGTCCATGTTTCGCTTCCGACTTTTATCACCGTATTTCTGATTCCTCAATTATTACGCTCTTCCTCCTCTCCGGTGATGTGTTGGTGTTTGTATAGGTGTTGTGGGTGATAGAGTTGGTGATAGAGTTATGGTCCTCTTCCTCCTCTTCCTCTTCCTTCTCCTTTTCCTCCTCGTCCTCCTTCCCCTGCTCTTCCTCCTCCTCCTCTCCCTCTTCCTACTCTTCCTCCATCTCTTCTTCCTTGTCCTCCACCTCTTCCCCCATCGTCCTCTTGCTCTTCCTCCTCTTTTCCTTTTCCTTCTCCTCTTCCTCCTCCTCCATTTTCCCCTGCCCTTCCTCCTCCCCCTTTTCCTACTCCTCCTCCTCTTCTTCCTTGTCCTCCACCTCTGCCCCTATCGTCCTCTTGCTCTTCGTCCTCTTGCTCTTCCTCCTCCTCCTCCTCTTACTCTTTCTCTTCTTCCTCCTTCTCTTACTCCTCTTCCTCCTCCTCCTCCACTAACTCCTCTTCCTCCTCCTCCTATTGCTCTTCCTCCTCCTTCTCGTCCTCCTCTTACTCTTCCTCCTCCTCCTACTGCTCTTCCTCTTCCTCCTGATCTTCCTCTTCCTCTTCTCTGTCTCGGAACCCTACTTCTCACTTATTCATTCCTCCCTTAAATTCCATTTCTCTTCTCAATCGCCCTTAGTCTTGATTTCTGTCTCTACTTTTTTTCTCTACTCTTTTCATTTCTTTTCTCATCAATCTTAGTCACCTCCCCCGTGCCTCCCACTCCCTTCCCAGATGCCCCCCCACTCCCTCAACGCCCGTCCCACTCCTCCTCCTCCCAGTTACGATCCCCTTTACCAGGCTTTCTTGGCCCTACTCTCCCCCCCCTTCCAAGGTCCCTCTTCCAAGCGCTTCGTCGTCTTTGTTTACATTGACCATATCAGTCACTCCCCGACCCATCCCTTTTTCCCTTCCAGTCCAGAAGGTCTCCTATCTAGACGGGCCTCTAGAGATTCATAGAGTCTCTAGAGGTTCATAGAGCCTCTAGGGTT